>NC_142201.1:99779613-100081280 GCF_049639895.1 Pseudopodoces humilis
CAATTTTTCTATAGTTTCTTGTCCTTTTATTAAGTGGTATTTAAACAGACTCAGAAATTAATTGCTGAAGTCATTAAATTAACCCAGGTCACAAAAACTGATGCAATAATTGTCAGTTCTCGAGTTTGTTTTCCAGCCCAACCAGAACTATGAAATTTTGTGATGAAAACATCTCACAGCATTGCAAGTCTACTGCCAAAAACTTAATGAGAGGGCTTATATCCAGTAAATTTCTAAACAAGGAGACTGATATAATTTGTTAAAAGTCTTTCTCCACTGTGAGAGATTATTCACCCCAAATAAATTTCTGCTTTTTCCCATAATTTCCTTAAGAATTTGAAGATACCTTCAGATACATATTCATGGCAGGGAAAAGATAAAATAACAAGAAATATATTTCAGGACTGTTTAGGATCAAGACCAGAAAGTTAAATTCATATTTTTTAATATGATATTTCAGGTTTTGGCAGCTGGAATTAGAAATCATTGATCAGAGATTTAGTACTTTGGCATGTATATTATTTTTCTATTTTCTTAAAGGTAGTATTTGCTTTCCTATATGTTGATAGAAATGTCAGTTTGATGATGAGTTCTATATTTCGTGGTAAAGTGTTGTTTCACAAGACTGTAAAGCATATCTTTAGCTCATCAATTCAAAATTATGAGGGAAATGGTCAAGTTTAGACTCCAGAATAGGCAGGTTTCTCACCCCAGAACTGTTCTGGTGTCAGAAAATCAAACCATGGAAATATTTTCTTCCATTTCTCCATCTGAGCACCCTTATAATACTGCAAAAATCCAGATGTTTCATGATAAAGGCCTTTTCTTTAAGATGTTCAAGCAAGGGTACAGTACACATGGTACATGATCTCCTAAAGGACCAATTTGTCCCAAAATCACGTCATGAATATCACAACTCAGAGACTAGTATATTACAGATATTTCAAGTTGTATTGTATTATTATTGTATTATTACAAGAAGCTTTAAAGTTTCAAGTGGGTCTTTACCATTTCATTGGATCATGCTGTTAATTTATATGTTATGTCCATTCATTTCTCATCCATATTTTGTTTGTGATGATCAGATACAGAAAAAGGCATTTTTATGTTTTTTTTCCAATCACCTGTTTTTGAAGAATATCTTTTCCCCCGAGAAGTAAAATATGTTCAAAGTGTTGAAACAAAACTATGCAGGAAAGAAAATTAGTAGAATTTTTTTTTCTTTAAATCATAATCCCTTTAGAACTACTTTGGTTTAAAATATATTTTAAGGCCATTCCCTGTAAATTTCTGTCTCTGTTTGTACTCTTAGTTCTGTGTACTAATGACAG
Source organism: Pseudopodoces humilis (assembly GCF_049639895.1). NCBI lineage: Eukaryota > Metazoa > Chordata > Aves > Passeriformes > Paridae > Pseudopodoces > Pseudopodoces humilis. Next base: position 99,780,945 of record NC_142201.1, read on the forward strand.
AATAATCTAATAATTTAAAAAATTAGAGCATATTGTTTTACAATTCCAATATGCAGCTGTTGTTTTCCAGAAATAAAACAGAAAACAGCAATAGCTTATTAACTGAGAAAAAAAACCTAATATTTTTAAACCTGTAAAATATAAGGCTGTGCCTTGTATCCATAAATTTATATTTCATGCCATGCTCCTCTTTCTTGACATATTTACCTCCTTCATTGGATAAAATCACCCCAAAACTTAATCTGCTTTTCTTCTTAAATCTCCCTGTCTTTTCCTTTCCTTGTACATATTGTTTTAACAAAACTAGAGATATGTTTCCAGATATTTTTCTAAATTACCTAGGCATAGCTCTCAATGGAAAACATCAAGATGAAACTTGTTGTAGTCTCCACAGAAGTTCTATTTTCTAATATCAAATTTCTCACTAGACCAGGGATTTTCTAATTCAGCTATTTTTATACTGAAATTCCAAGGCCTTACAAATATGGAATTTCTTCTAGAAACACTAAATTCCAAGTCGAGTCAAAGGTATAAATTTAATAGTACTCCAAAACCTGTCATGTTTAAAGTCAAACATGAATGTAGCAGGAATCTGCTGCTGCTCAGTTCCATTTGCACATCTAAAATTTTCTAAATGTTAATTAATTATTTCTTAGTTATGATTAAAAATGTTATCTATGTAATCAAAACAAAAATACAAAATGCTAATCATGATTAATGTAGAATTGAAATCTAATGAGCTTACGAAATGTAAAGTGATTAATTTAAACACAAGTGAATGAATTACTTTGCTAATTATTAATTTATTATAAAATGCTTTGTATTTTGAAAAATGTCATAGCTTGAGAATGTTAATATGTTCCTAATCTTCTGGGTATATATTATAATTTGAAAATGAAAACACCTTTACTCTTGGGGAGAACTTATTTTTTTGTTTCTCTAGAAATGAGATGCTTTCTTCCTTAAAGATCCTTCCACTGTAGTGCCAAGAGATGGTGTTTTCCTAAAATATTAATTCCACATTAATTTTAAAAAGCAAAAATTAAAAAACTGTGAGATTTCTATGCACGTCTAGCTACACATGTATGCTGGTGCAGTAACAGATAGGAGTAAGTCTGTCAATGCACCTATTTTTCTATTTCACTGGGACCTCAAAGCTGCCACTGCCAAAATAAGCATGCATGTCACTGAATCAAAATAGTTTGGGTTGGAAGGAAACTTTAAAGATCATCTGGTGCACTGCCTTCTGCAATGACCAGGGACATCTTCAGGTCAGAGCCCCATCAAACCTGACTTTGAATGTTTCCAGGAACAGAACTCCAGAAAAAACCTTCATCCTTATATTTAATTTAACTAGGACCCTTTTTAGTTTAAAACCATTTAACCCCTTATTTTATTGCCACAGACCCTGCTAAAAGGTTTGTCTTCACCTATATTGCAGCTTCCCTTTAGGTACATGTTTGAAATTCTCATAACTTTCCAAGCACCCTGTGTGACTGACCTAATTTTTTTTTATGTCTTGTTTTCTATATTGATTATGTAAGTGCAAAACGACACTTGTAAAATTCTTTTAAAAACAAGAACTATTGCAGCAGATATTTGATTATTAATTACAATCTATTTTATGGTTGAATCCTATTTTTATCAGAGTAATGAATTTGCTGAATTCGTGTTAGCTATTTCCAAAGGTACTTCTTTTTTGAATATGTTTCTGAGACTGAAGGAAACATAGGGGCACCTTCTTTAAATGACATTTTTCTCCAGCTTCTTAGGATGTTATTTCTGGTACCTGTCTGACCAACTGAATCTGTTGGTTATTATGGTACTATCCTTAAGTGAACAACTTCAATGACTTTGAAAGAGACCTAGGATAAATCTAAAATTAGGAACCTACAAACAGAAAATCGTATTTCTTCTTGTAAATGTTTTATTTTGGAGATTAGCAACTGTGTCCTTTATATATATATATATATATATATATATATATATATATATATATATATATCTGTGTGTGTGTGTGTGTGTGTGTTTAACTGCTTTTCTCCCCCCCCCCCAATAAAACACATATTCACTGATACCTAAACCAGGCTTTAACCTTGTAAATCTGGATTTAGGATCCTTCCCTTATACTCACAGGGAGCTGAGTTTGCTTTTTAGCATTTTTGTCCCAATTATGAACTACATTATTTAAATTATTATTATTAAAAAAAACAAAGTCCCACATTTTTGCTGGTCACTGTTACCTAATTTTTATTACCTGTGCATGTTCAAATAATCTGAAAATATTGAACAGGATTCTTAGCCAACATGGAACTTGTCAAGTTTGTCTAATAATGAACTGTTCTCATGTTCTCATGCTTATATATATATATATATATATATACACAGAAAATTTAGATTATTTTTAAAATAAAAGACTAAAAGTGTCTTGAGATCACACTTGAGTAGAAAACCAGCACTGATCAGTCTTTATTTCTAAAACATTTTTTACACTGAAACTACTTGAAGAAACCCTGAGACCAGCACCAGCTACCTTTAAACCAGGATGGAAACCTGCAGGATTCACTGTTGAGCTCTTTAAAACACATGTTCACCTTGCAGGCACATGAAGGATACACGAAAGATAATGTGAGATGGTTTGAGTATTTTGGGCTAGAACTTGGGGCATGCAGGAGATCATAAATGAAAATGTAAGGAAGATAAGGAAACTTTTTGATTGTGGGATTCACAGGTACTGAGCAGAAGGGATTATTGTAGCTTCAAGCACGTAGAGGATGTTGTCTCATATTTGCTGCTTTCAATGCCGCTGTATTTTTCTTTTCCACTTTATGGTTACAGTTTTAGTGTTCACCTTTCCTTAGTTTTATTGTTTACAAACAAATTATTTTATTTTAATTGTTTCTCTTTGCTTTATAAAAGACTCTTTATAATTGCTTCTAAAATGACTGTCAGCTGCAATAGCCCTTCAGAAGAAATCATTTTGTCATTATTCTTTCTCATAATTATTTTGCAACCCAGCACGCGTACTTTTACTTTTTGAAATAAGTGCAGTGTTTAGCAGATAAAGAATTTCACGTTAACAAACTACCATGAGTTTTGTCTTTCTCCATATCCTCAGTGATATATGCTTTCATTGAGACTTCAAAAGGGTAAAAGTCATGCATCATTCACCAGAGACATTGCTTTATTAGGAGTCATATTAGCATTGGAAGTTTTTTGTTTAGAAGACAATAAGAAGAAATCACTCTTTCTCTTCAGTCATGCAGCCTTCAAATGTCCACATCTCACACTGACTTCAATTACTTCTTGATATTCAATTTAATTTTTTTCCACAGTTGATAAAAATATCATGTTCATGCTTTTGTAGTCACATAATATGGACTGTTAAATCAGGCCTAAATATGACAAAAATATTGAATAAATAAGTTTCTTCTGGATGTAGGAGTGACAAAAACTTTTTTGTGCATGTCTGGAATGAAAGCAATCACATATTTGCAAAATTTGTTGATGTTTTGTTTCTGTCACATCACCATATTTTCATCTCCCATTTCTTGTTAAGAATTTTAAAGGGGTAAACTGGATCTGCTTTTATAGAACTTCAGCTGGAACACCAGGCATCTGTGCTCTTCTTTTACAGGCTCATGGTCTTGCAAAAATCTCATTAAAAACTGAACGTATGAGCTTTCTTGTCATCTATAAATGCAATATCTTAAATGAACTGCACATAAAAAAAGGCACAAGATATTTCATTGACTGCTTTCAGAAGACAGTTTTAGAGAAGCCGCTTTAAAATTGGTGCTACAATGCATCGCAGCTGTTAAACCCACTTAATCTAAGTTGTACTAAGAGATGGCTCCCACTAATGCAACTGAATCCTCTAAGTCTGGGCATCTGCAGTTAACTCTGATACTGAGCAACTTGGGCTATTTTTGGATTCCACATGACCTCCTCCTTTTTGATGGCATAATGTAGGTAATATTGCAAAATGGTTTTGAATGTCTGTTTTTATTTAAAAGTTAAGATTTTTTTTAAAAAAAATTAAAAGCCTTGATAATTTTGCAACTGTGCTCTCTAACTGCAATGTAAATTTTGAAAATTAGATTCCTATATAGTCATTAAAAATTCCTTTTCCTTCTCTTTTTCTTTTTTTTCTATTTGATAGTATTTTCTGTGGTCTGATCAACCATCATCAGCATGGTTTCCATGCTGAGCTGAGCATAATTTTACTTCCTCTTTAACCACATCAGATGTGGCTAAAAGGCAAATTATAGTTCCTGAAAACTCCATAGTCAGCAAAAGATCATTAAGTCAATGAATCTAATGTCAAACCCATCTAGAAATTTTTAATTAAAATGGATATTGTATAAACAGACCTTTACATACACACACATACATAATATAGGGTTATCAAACTCCTGGTTTGCCAACAACAGAAAAATAAAGCTCTCAGTGCTAGGAGGTAGAAAGCACAAGAAAAAGGACAAGAAAAAGACTTTTTTTTTCTTTAAATAAGACAATTACTTGCTGTGCCCATGGAAACAAATTCAAGCAGTTCATAGCATGAGAAACACAGCTAAGTGTTAAGAACAACTATCTATTTCGGGTTGCAGATTTATTTCTGAGTCTTCTTCTGTGCTATAGAGGAAACCTTCAGAAATATGAATGCTGTTTATTCAGAAGTGCACCCTGCTTTGGCCCCTGCCCTGCTGGTTTTGCAGTGGCTCTGCTTTACTTGACAAGTTTGGTTCATATAGTTCACAAGTCAAAGGGTGAAACAGAATCAAGTGAGACACTTGGACACTGGCAAAAATTCAAAATGACCACTTAGAGCTTAAAACCCCCAATATCTGTAACTCTTTCAGATTCCTTTAGAACTCTTAGGAACTTGAGAGTATGGTTTTGCAAATGTTTATCAAGTTGTCCCTATTGTACAGTGCTAAACTCAGACACAATAAAAAATATGTTATCCCCTGTAATTCCTGCTATTTTCATGAAAGTTTCCTATGTGCTAATATTTTAAAAATAAGTTAAAAAATGTACAGGTAAGCCATGTGTGATGTCTAAAAATAGTTACTTAATGACAGCTCTTTGGGATTTTTCTTAGTGGTTTTTATAGCAAAAATGAGAATAAGAAGAAATGAAAGAAAAAGGAAATAAGGAGAGAAAGAAAATTAATGGGAAAGAAAAGGGAAAAAGGGAAGGTGTGGGAAGGTGTGGGAAGAGAAAAGAAAAGAAAAGAAAAGAAAAGAAAAGAAAAGAAAAGAAAAGAAAAGAAAAGAAAAGAAAAGAAAAGAAAAGAAAAGTAAAGAAAAGAAAAGAAAAGAAAAGAAAAGAAAAGAAAAGAAAAGAAAAGAAAAGAAAAGAAAAGAAAAGAAAAAAAGAAAAGAAAAGGAGAAAAGAAAAGAAAAGGTGTGTTTTCTTAAAGATATTCTCCATAGTACTGAATTTTGTGCAAAATAAAATTCAACTGAATAAGGATCCTAAAATTAATTTTGAGCGTTAACACTAAAAAGAGATTAAATTTATCTTATTAAGACATTTTGAGAATAGAGTGTTCAACAAAGCACAAAATAGTGGCTATATTAGTTAATAAAGAGAAAGTATTCAGTTTAAGAGTATTAAACTAAAATATATTGTTTCTAACACTATGGTCATGGGGTAATATAGTAAGAAACAATATTCCATATGAACCATTAAAATATTTTAAATAATACCTTCAGTAGCTTGTTTTATACAATTAATACATAAAAACAACAGAACCACGTTTGAATATAAGGTACATGCTCTGAAGAGTACCTACTTTTCTGTTAATTACATGAAATTCCTTTCAGCATAGTCCAGCTTACATTCAGACAGCTGGTGGTGAGTGGCAGAGGTTTCAGTCAAGTCATATGCAGTGTCAACCCATCACTGTACAGGAACAGGCACAATATTCTCAAAGCCTGTGCTCAGCAAAAATAAGAGATAAGCCAGTAAAAGACATTATTGGTACTATCTGTGTGGGGAAAAGTCAACAGAGTGTTTCAAATAATATGGGCAAAAGTCAGTTTTGTGTGAAGTGTGTTTATTGACCAAATTCTGAGTCAGTTATTGAAAACTGGATAAGCCTCTTAAAAAAGACAGTTGGGTGCCTTTGTACCAGCTCTTCACAATATCATCAGTTCTCTCACCTAAGCCCTCTTTGCTCTAAAGAAAAGCTCAGAGCACACAAAATAAAAAACCTTTTGAGGAAAGGGGGACTGTTGCTGAATGTTGCACATTCCCAGAGGCCTGGTTGGCAGAGTTTCAAAATGCACAATGCTGGTAACTTAGCTGAGTTGGAAAGCTAAGAGTTGTTCAGTGATGCTTAGAACTTCCTGGTCAAGTTTACCTCTATTATGCTGTGTTCTACTCAGTCATCTCATATTTGCCTCCTGAAGCAGGCTTGAACCATTTCCTAATGAAATGAATGCTTTATCTACAGATTATTCCAGTTAGTTTTATATAACTATTGCAATAATAAACTACACACTCCAGCTAGTGGGTTAAAATATTACTTTAAAGACCATTAAAATCTAGGTGAAGTGCCTCATTAACATTGATAGATTTAGAATCAAACGTGGTAATGTCTTCTCCAGACATATTATAAACCAGTGTTTATAAATGATCATAGGGTCACAGGATAATTTGAGTTGGAAGAGACCTTGAGAAATATCCAGTTTAAACTCCTGCAGGATCAGCTTTGGGATTAGACCAGGTTGCTCAGGTCTTTTCAAGACCCCAGTTGGTCTTGAAAACCCTTAAGATTAGATATTGCACAACCTCACTGGGCAACCTGCTCCACTACTTCCCTGTCCTCTCAGGGAAAAAAGGCTTTCCTTCTCTCCAGCCTGAAACTCTCTTGTTTCAACTTACACAAATTTGGCAAGCAAGCACTCTGTCACATTTTCCAGATAATGACCATAAACAAGACAGATGATAAATTAAGACCTTTTAATACTGCACTTTTTACTGGCTTCCAGAAGAATATGACTCACTGTCCATTAATTGTCCAAGCTGTTTACCCATCTAGCTTGTGTGCATCAAGCCTATAAGGTCTTAACTTGATACAAGGATATACCAAGAAATAGTGTCAAAAGTTTTGTAAAAATCACAGTAAATTATATTCATTGCATCCCCCCTCATCTAAAATCCAGTTATTATATCCCAGAACGCAATCATGTTGGTCAGGAATGATTCCTCCTGGTTCAATCTTTGTTGAGTTTTGCCACTCAGTGCCTTCTATGTGGTGAGAAATATTCCCCAAGGAGATTCCTCAGTGTTTTTCTTGGGAATGGATGAAAAGCTGACAAGGTTGCATTTCACTGGGTCATCATTTTGGACTTTTTGGAAAATACACAAGGCATGCCTTGTTCCAGTCCTTAGCTCTTTTCCTGTCATCGCCGGTTTCTCTGACCTATCAAAGGTGATAAGGGTGGCAAGGCCATTGGCCCTTTGTAGTGCATTCTAGTCACTTCTATGGACTGAGTTCCAAGGCCAGGTTGGATGGGGTTCTGAGCAGCCTGGTCTAGTGGAAGGTGTTCCTGCCCACAGCAGAGGGGTTGGAACTGGATGAGCTTTAAGGTCTCAAATCCTTGCATGATTCTATGAATTCTCAAAAGCAGTTAGTAGCTTGATTCTTATCCACCCCAGGTTGTTCTCCTCCTACTCCAACCTTCCTTCTAGGCAAGGAGCTCCTGTTGATGAAGACTAAGGCAAAGGTAGCCTTATATATGTGTCTGCAGTTACAAAATCAGGCATCAATCCTAAATTCCTTATTTTTACTTATTTCTGCTTCTGCCTTTTTGCATTGGAGCTCTGACTTGTGTGTTTTGCCATGCCTGATATAGCTCCTTATTTTACTGCCTATTGAGATAAGCTGCTATTGTAACTGGAGCATGCAGTCTTTAAAAAGCTGCCAGTTTTCCTGAGTATTTTTGCACTTCAGAGCTGCTTCCTGTGGGATCCCACCTACCAGTTTCCTGATGACAATTGCAATAACAATTATGATTGGCTAATATCAGAAAACTAAGTTGTGAAACAGATGCTTAGGTGTGGAGACAGATGGAATCCTGTTGTAGTATTCCTATTTGCAGCTTTATAAATATCTGGTGTTTTTCCCTGAATTATAAACTTAAATTTTCAGATGCACTTTTTTCTTTTACAGTATTATATTTCTAAGACAGTGCTTCTTCTAATAAAATAAATTCATATTCAGCCCAGCTTCAGTTGCTGAATGAGTAACATAGAGACATATTTTTTTTATCTGGTTGCTGATACCTGAACTCTTTCTGCTAAATCACACACCAACATACACCATATTGATACAGCTTGCCTTGTCTCGGTCATCTAGCTTGAGCTCTGGTTTGGCTCTCAGTGAATGTGCATGTTTTGCTGTGTATGCATGCTTTAAATCTTGAACCATCAACCACCAACAGCTTTTCAAAGACTGCCTGCTAACAAATGGTCTGCATTGAAAGAGGAGTAGTCAGAAAATCCAGGGAGGTGATGCTTCACCTCTACTCTGCTCATGTGAAACCCCCTCACCCCTCCTTGCAGTGCTGCATCCAGCTCTGTAACAACCAGTACCAATATTTTCCTTGCAATAACCATCCAGACATAGTAATAACCTGACCCTGAGATTTTACACAGATGTTAACAGGTAAAACATAGCTGTAAAATCCTTGAATGTCAGCAGAAGTGCTCCGTTGTACAGGTTAGGTGTTGATTTTACTCCTTTGAAGACCTGTGTCACCCTTTATTTGTGTATAATTTGAAGACAAAGATCTCAATCCAGAGAAGAAATTGTTTTCTAGACCAATGGAAAGGGATGATACAGTTGGTTTGTTCAGTCCTTGTTGTGGAGTGTAAAATTCTACCTGTCCTAATTCAAGGCAAACCTTCATGTATTTCACTGGGGTAAAAGACATCACCGCACCCAACTAAAAAAAAAAAAAAAAAAAAAAAAAAAAAAAAAAAGTAAAAAAAAAAGTAAGGATTTTAAAACTTTGGGGGGTTATATTTTGAAAACTGAAGTAATGCACAAATGAAGACCTCTGTTATCTCATATTGAACCTTTTCAAATGATGCCCTGTATATGCATTGCTGACACAACGAGGAGGGACTGGGGAAATTTCTTTGTTCTGTCTTTTAAATTAGGATTTTGTGATACTCATAAAGTGGAAAGAATAATATATTTGTCAAATAAACTTATTAAATCTCAATAACTGGAAATATTTTTGACTATTAATTCACATGTGCACACAAATACAGAGAAAATTAAAGATGACCAGAAGACCACAACCCTTTTCTGCAGTGACTTCTATGATTTTGCATCAGCTCTGCATGGAATAAGTAATAATACATTCTTGACTCTAGAATGAAAATATCTTGATGAGCAGTTTCCCCAAAAAATGTTTCAATACCAATTTCAGGTCTAAAGCTAGGTACTTGAGGGACTTAAATATTCCTGTCAAAGCAGATGTCCTAACCTTTAAACACCTTAGCATGGTGATGAACATGCTGAGATGGATATTCCACAACCATGATGAAACCTGAGAAGCCCACACAAAGTAAAATTGCTTCACTACCTGAAGGACTGTTTTTAGGAACAGCAATCAAATCTCTCAATATTCATCTTCTGTAATATAAATTATGCAGATCCCCTGTCTTAATTAATTTCCCCTCTGTTTCCATATCTGAATGTGAGTTATCCTTCTTTAGATACAATATTCCAGTTTCATTTCATTGCTGGTTCTGCTCACCTGCTTAATATTAAACATGTAATTAAAGGATATGCTAATAGGGACCTGTTTGTCTTTGGAAAGAAAATTAAAAATGTACAAACCCATAAACCTATAATTTCTATTTCCATGCCAAAGGATGTTTCACCTTACTGAGCACTACTTTTGACACTCACAGGGGGAACTGGATTCTGACAGTGTAGACTGAGTAAATTCAGTTTCCTTTAAATTATTTCTATTTTTAGAATTTGTTCTATTTTTAGAATTCTGTGAACAAGAGACATACAGATAATATTACAGGAAGGTTACCACCCACCCAACAAAGCTGGCCAGACTTCTGTCTCTGTAGGACTTGTTTCTGTTGGTGCTCTTGATGTCACAGGAAAATCACAACATTGGTGATATTTTCAGATGCCTACATTGGTGATATTTTCAGATTCCTACATTGCTGATTTCCCACCACCTCCCTTCCCACCCCCTTTTTTTTTTTTTCCTTAATTTTCTCTAGGGAGGTCTTGTTCTGACTGGCAAGTTACATCTCTTTTTTTTTTTTTTTGTGTTCTGCACCATCACTCATTTTTCTCTATCAACTCTTCTTATGGCAATCCCACCACCACATATGTGATCTCACCATGTTTCTCTAGGAATAAACTGGGATTTCAGACTGAAATGACAGTCACCATCTTAAGGTACAGCAAAATGGAGGTGGATGAGGAGGCCATCAAAAACTTCATCTAGCACATCGAATTGGAAAATACGCCCATGATATTAACTTATGACATTGCATATATCTAGAACTCTGTAATGCATAATATCAGAGCAGAAAAAAAACACATATAAAAAAAGTAAATCAGGCTCCTCACAGAAATAGGAAAAAAATTGCTAAGGCTGAATGAATTTGTGGGATTAGACTGTTTCAAAATGACCTCTAAATTGAACATTAATACAATAGTACTTTTGAAAATCAAGCTCTGAACTTGGCACAGAATCAATCATCACAACTCCTTGCCTATCTCACATGTTAACTATGTCCAGATGACAGGCAAGATTTCCTGTCTTCCTATCTCCATAATTGATTGCTGATACATCTTCTTCATGGCCTTTTAAAGCAAAAGAAATAAAACACTTCATGCAGCTTTCTTGAAGTTTGTGACAATTGAACATCAATATTATCTGCAACAGAGATGGCTTTGTACCCTTTTTCTGAAGAATAAAGTTATTCTCAGGGTTTTTTGAAGAACGGGAGTTTTCTGTGAGCACTTAACGTGTATATTTTAAAAGATCAATAGTTATATTGACCATAGTTCAGTACAACACAATCCATCTCAAGACAGTTTTATTTTCACTTAAATTTCAACATGTACATTACCAAAATTTTGTTGCTGAACACTGTTTCCAGCATTTTGGCTTGGAGAATCCAAGCTCTAATGCTGGCCTCAGAATGAAGAAAATTAGAGAGCATTAGGATACAAAACTTTCATAATTTTCAGGAATTTGAGAGTGTAAATTGGTTGCGTAGGTACAGATTGTTTGAAAAACCAATGAGGACAAAGTCACTTATATCCTTGTCACCTTATAGAGTCCTTTGTGAATTCCTTTGTGAATAAGGAAAAATAATTGACCTGTGATGTTCAAAGCACCATTTCTATTAATGAGCAGGATTTTTACAAGTTTGTGAAACTTTAGGTTAGCCCTGGCTCACGAGTTTGCTAGTACATCTCCTTGCCCTATCTGTCTCCTTAGACAGGTATGTCCAGGGAAAGTTTCACTTGTACAAATGTGTCCAAAAGTGATGCAGATGAATGACACTAGAAGAAAGAGATCCACTTATTTAAAGATATTTAAGTGTAAGGCAAAAAACAGCATTTTTCCCAAATTGTGTTAAAGTCCACAAATGTTATTTAAAGCTCCTAGGCTGTGAGGCTCCTCTTTTCTATTAACATCACAAAGCAACTTATTTTTGTGACTTAGGAGTAATTTAATGGCACTTAGTACAACACTGCTGAGTTCAGCATAGTTCCAAGTAAGAGAACTGGATTTAGCTCTTTGCAAGCAGCTTGATGCTACAAATAAAGGAGAAATCACTGAAAAGGAAAGCAGTTTAAAATTAACTGATCTAGTACCTGTTTCTTATAAAAACACTGAATTTTAAGCATTTCCAAATGACAGACTCTGTGTAGCAGCGGGAGGGTCATGGCCATATAAATTTCAACTTTATTTATATTTATATCTACACTTCATCAAATTGTTATATTGCTCTTATTTATTAATAAATAAGACACACATCTGTGGAGGAAGGCCAGTTCTCCAAAAGGCTTCTGCTTTGGAGATTTGTTCCTTAAGATAAAACAAAACTACTTAGTCATGGTGACTAAGCTGTGGACCCCTTCCTGCTTCGGGACCCCATGTTATCTCTTTGTAAACTGTTGGTCATTTTACCCTGGTATTAAACCATTGGTCCTTTTCCGAGTTCTCCCCTTCCCTATAAAACCCAGCTTTTGCCCAGTTCAGGGGATGTGACCATCACTGTCCCCCTTCACAGAAGCCTGCTACTAAAGGACTCTGTGGAATGAATGCTACACGGCCTCCTGTCTCTCGTCTATGCGTTGGCTGGGGTAACCTGTGAGCAGAGCTGGGCTGATCTGAGCTGATCACTCCAGAGCTGAAACCACATCTAAAAGAGCTGATCACTCCAGAGCTGAAACCACATCTAAAAGAGCTGATCACTTGAAGCCTGAGGCTGAGCTCATATGGGTTATCCCTGGCTGGAAACCGCCTGAGACTCCTGGACAGCCGTTCCTCATGGCACCCCTGTCGGGAAGTCAGAGGGGATAGGACAGACCCATCTGATTCAAAACCAATGCAATAGCACACATTATAAAGCAGGGCAAGCTCAAGTGGGTAAACCATTAAAGATACAATTTATGTTTCTGTCTATTTTCACGGGATTTTATAAGGGTAGGTCTTCAGGCTCCTGTCTGCAGTAAAGTCCAGCCAAATCCATAAAATGAAAACAACGTTAAACAACTTCCAAAAAGACAGAAATAGCCTTTTAAAGATTCACAGGAGTACTTTTTCTGTGTCTAATCCAAGCGGCCAGCAGGGTGAGATTGATGGGCACTGGCAGAGATGCATTTCATGAGGCGGCTGTCTGCTGGATGGCATTAGAATGGAGCTATCTGTCTTCATTGTGCTCCATTAACATGCCCCTCAGATCTATCAGGAAAATGTCTACAGTCCTGGCTTATAAATTATTACTTCTGACAGTTAAATATTTTAGACCATATTTAGGAATATTGCTCACTGATAGTACTTCACTCACCTACATGTCTTTACAGTTTAATTTCCACATATGCTTTAAAAATCCAAAAGAGATGTTTTGGAATTTTTTTTCCTAATGTAAGGGGATTTCTTAGTCTGTGTGTGGTAAAAATGATTATCCAATTACTTGGCTTCAACAGTGCAATCTATAGAAATGTGTTCCATGTCAGAAGAAGATAGGTGTTCGCTAACCAGGATATATCTGCTTTAAAGTATTAGATTTGCCTGCAAGAATTCATTGAAAGGTGAACAATCAGTGTATGGAAATTATTATCATGATTACTTTCAGTGTCGAACATAAACCAGATATCCGAGTCAGTCGGTTTGTTTCCATTTGTTCAGCTTTGTGAGGTCTTTAATTCTGTTTTTTATTTTGTTCCCACTGATTACATTCTATTAATCAAGTTTGAGAAATATGAGTATGAGAAGATCTTTACACAAAATAAAGATTTTAAAGAAACCACGGTATTTTACCTTGTTATTTTAGACCTGAGTACCAGATAGTCTTTAATAAAATAAAATTTTATTCAATTTATGTTTAATTCTTTTTCTTCCCAGGCTGCATAGCCAGCAGCTTACACTGGATTTTTGAAGAGAGTAAAAGAGGTAGAAGAAAGTGCTCAATATTTAATAATGACCATTAAAATAATAATTTTTATTTGTTATCTGGGTGAAGCACGTTTTAAACTGAAATATTTTAGTCTGCTTTAATAAATAAATAAATCCTTAGTTAAATATTTTTTTCTAGTAAAGTCCCCCTGGGAAAAGCTTTCCTGTATGGAATAAAAATAATGTATCCAGTAGAAAAACAGTAGTTCCTTTCATGATTAAAGATGAACAAGTATGTATCAATTTTTGGAAAGGCAGTGGAGAAATTAAATTTCTCAGAGGCTTTTCTGAAAGAGAACACTAACACTGTCACCACACTGCCCCTTCTGCATGACAATATCAGTGGTCCACATGGAATTTCAAGAGTACAGGTGTTTCCTAAGAAGTTTCACTTACATCATTTAATTGTTCATTTTTTTGTTTTGGTTTGGTTTTTTTCCCCTGCTTTCTAGCCCACCTCATGAAGTATGAAAAATATTAGGAAATAAGTGGTAAGATATGGATGAGTTCCAAACCAGAGGGTTATCAAGTCAACTGCACCCATCAGAGCCACAGGTGGCAGTAGCTAGGAGGAAGATATCTGAAAAAATAAAGATATGTATCTAGCAAGATAGATAAGCTATATAAAGATATATATATATAATAAGATAAATAAGATTTAAATAAAATAAATAGATAAATAAGATAACAAATAAGATAAATATTTTTGTTTAAAAAATCAGAAGTATGCATGTTAAAAAATGATAGCTTGGGAATCCATAACCAAAGAACCAAGTTTCAATGCAGCTGAAGAAAAAAAGTAGAACAACCACAAAGTCTATTAGATAATATGAGCAGATTTCTGTGAGATATGCTTACAAGAGAAAACCTAGTCTAAGTTAACACGAAGATCTGAGTTTAAAATATCCAGTGACTATCTGGTTCTCCTCCAAGCTATAGACCACCTCAATGACAGCTGAGGGAAAAGGGGGGAAAAGGGAACATGATGTGGTCCTTGAATCAGGAAATGTGCTAAAACCTTTCATTTATAGCACCAACACCTCTCACAAGTCACTTTTCTTTGGTCCTGCATATGAAGGATATAAATTGAAGAAACTCTCCTCACCTCATGTTTTAAGCTTTGAAGCCATGACCAACTACCTCTGCTCTGGTTAGTCCCCACCTGGGGTCCACTGGTCAGGTCTGGAGTCCTCAGCACTTGAAGGACATGGACCTGTTGGAGCCAGTCCAGAGGAGGCTACAAAAATGACCCAAGGTCTGCAGCACCTCTCCTATAAGGAGAGGCTGAAAGAGTTGGGATTGTTCAGACTGGAGAGGACTTCAGGATGACCTTTCCAGCAGCCTTCCTGTGCAAACCTTTTGGAAGGGCCTGCAGCAACGGGACAAGGGGTGATGTTTTTAAATCAGAATGAGGTACATTCAGATGAGATAGAAGACTGACTTTTTCTTGCAATGAGCATGGTAAAATACCATAGCAGATTGCTCAGTGATGTTGTAGATGCCCCATGTCTGGAAACATTCAAGGTAAGGTTGGACAGGTTCTGAGCAGCCCTGCTCATTGCATCAGGGTTTGACAAAATAACTTCTAAGAGACCCCTCCAACCCAAACTCTTCTAGGATTCTGTGAATCCATGTAATTCATCAACATACAGTTTAGATGGGTGCTGATGCACTTAGCTTTAAGTTTTTATTATATGACATCACCTTTTAAAGACATTGTAACACTGAAGTAAAAAACTATTTTTTCTCCTTCCAGATATAGTAATTTACATTCAAATTTAGCTCCTTTATAAGAAAAAGGGATTTTTGGTTTTTGGAATAGCACCATTTGTAACATTAAACATATAGCATTTAAAAAAGGTCTCACAGATGTAGGTGCCTTCATAATCCTCATTATGGAAACTTCTCTAGGCCAATAGAGATGATGAAATGCATAACATAAGCTTGCCTAATTTGAGAATGTAGCTCATAAAAATAATTGGCAGATGACCTTATTAACTTTTCACAGAAAAACCTATTGCTTTTTATTTTTTTTCAGGCTAAATTTAGAGATTATTTTAAAATAATACAGGATAGGTAGGTTAATCTGAATCTTTCCAGACTATAAGAAGAATGCTATCTAAATTCTTTATCACTTCAAGTTTTACAACTTCTTTTCTTCCATCAATAGGGCTGTTGAAAAAGAGTTGAGTTGATCTGCAGAAGAATTTAGCACTATCTTGGGATAGGCAGCACCCAGGTCATCCAACTTGCTTTAGATGCTTTAGAAATCAGACAGTACTAACACTGAAGATTGATTATGCATATCTGGCTGTGGGGCCGGGCCAAGCACTTCCAGGGAAATATCAACCTGCTCTCAGTCACGCACTACAAAGCTGATGTGTTCTTCCTGTGTGAAATTTAATGGTGATATATGAATCAAACCTTTGATTTTTTGTTTTGTTTTGCTTTTTTAAAATTATTTGGGGTTTTTTTGTTGTTTTTATTTTGCTTTAAAGAGAGGCTTGAAAAATTGTAGTGAAAAATACTGGCATCCATTTAGCCTCTGGGGGACCTTGAGTGTGATGGCAGCTAGGGCTGGGCTGTGGGCAGGTGGATTGTCCTCCTGGACCAGAGGGACACCATTTGTAACCACACCCTCTGCCCCACCCATCAAATCTACTTAGCCACTTGATACAAAAGATCTAATTCGACTTAAAGCCAGGCTGGCAGAAGAACAGGATATTTAACTATGAGCAATGCTGATTGTGAATGGAGCGTTTGACATGAGAAAATCAGTGAGAAGTTAGGAGCCAAAAAAGAAGTGTATGTGTCTGAACACTTTTAACTCTCCCTAAATAAGCAGCTGGTCACATTTAGTGCATTCTGTCCTGTAAGGTCTACAAGTCTTTAATAAACTGAGGCAAACTTTATGTTATGTTTGCTTAAACAGATGAGCGCATGAAGCACCCATAAGAAGGCACTTTGGTGCTTCAACAAGGCAGTGAAATGAATAAATTCCTAGAATATATCCTAGTTTCAAACTCCACATCAGAAAACTCCCAAGTGGTGGGAAATGCTGTTTCCTGTTCAGAAAGTATAGGAAGAATAGGAAGGAATTTAATTTTTCCTGTGATGACACAAAGAACCTGCAAGCCAGGTTTAGAGGCATGTAATACCAAGGATTGTTCAAACAAAGAGAAAATAAAAACCAACTTCACCTCAGGTGGCTTACAATGTGGATTGTAGGGAATATACAGTGAGAGACATCACAGCTACAGAGAAATTAAGGTAATAATTTAGCTACATGAAGATAACATCCAACTTAGGGAAGATCAGTAATGAATAAGTACTGCTAGCCCATATCCTCTGAAGTAGTAGGGGAGATAGTCTTAAGGTTTGGGTTTTCATAATTTCTGTTCCTACACACTATGGTCATGAAGATCACCAACACCTAAGGTGTCAGAAAATACTTCCTTGAGCAAATCCCAGAGTTATGTACTCTGAAATACTAGAGGCAGACCACATTTGAGGATGTAGGTAAATCAAGACATTAAGCTGTCAAGAGAAGAGACTAATTGGAAAATCAAGAAGAGATAATGATAGACTAGTGTTGCAGTTTAGATGTTTAGAGTAGCAGGCAGCAGGCACAGGAGTTCTTTGCCATTACACAATGAGGAGATGCTGAAAAAATGAAAGCAGGGTAAATATTGCTAGAAAAAATGTTTTAAATGCAAATGCAGGTACAGTCATTACTAGCTGTTATAGGTACATCTATTTTTAGACTCCTATGCATATACTCAGGCAAGGCATGTAAGTGTTTAGCTATGAAATTTCTGAGATAGTCTGAATGATAACAAGACCCCACGAATCACTGCCAGCCAAACTCTACTGCAATACAGAAATTTTGAATGCTTGTTTGCCTGCTCAGCCAGCTCAGTCAAGAGTTCTTCATTCTGCTCTTCTCATGCTTAAGAAAATCTGACCATATTTGATTGAATTAAAATTGGATTCATATTTTATTGAATGCAAATACAAGTGTTTCCCAACTGAGTATTTAAATGAAAACTTTCAGTTACTGATAGGATTCTTCTGCAGCATGAACAAATACAGAATAGTCTTTCAAAGGCAGGATTCCTCTCTCTGGATTATGGCATATATTACTTTTCAGGGAGCAAAAAGAGCAAGTAAATAAAATTTGTGACAACTTGTGCAGGACGATTGTGTATTAATGCTTCAAAAAGTTGATGTTGCAAGCTTGAACACTTATCTAAATTACAATCTAAAGGGAAAATGAAAAGGAAGAAAAAATTATTTTTAAATGAAGGGGAGAAAAAAGGGGATTTTTTTTTTTCCATTTTGGATGGCTGTAAGTTTCTATTTTCTGCCTGAAAAGGAGAAAAGGATGATTATTATTATTTTCTAGTGGCAGCATGTGCTGCCATGTATTTTTCTTGACCTGGTATTTGCACACATCTGTACTGCATATAATACATTTAGGAGCTTATTAAAATGCAAACATACACATGAATAGACTTTGGGATGCTAAATAGACTATCTGCCAGGGAAAAGGTATGTTATTGCTGACTTCCCAAAATATAAATGCTGCCTGCAGTTTTGATGTTAACTGAGGACTAATTCTTGGAGGTTTGGAGGTTCACCTCATTTTAAACAAATATTATTGAGATGTCATATCCCTAATGTCCATGTGCCTGTGTAATTAAGCACAAGGGAGCTGGAAGAGAGTGGTGTCATGTGAACTGTGATAGTACAAAGGTGGAATGAGGAGGAAAAGGAGTTGTTCCAGGTGTTACAGATTCCCTTCTAGCCCCATGAAAGCCTAAGCTGGAGCAGATATAAAACCCCTTCTCATGGCCAATTATCTTCTTTTTTTAAGAAAATATGCTTCCCTGGTAGTATTATAAAGGATAAATAACCCCAGTAAATGACAAATCTTTGGGTATATGGAGGGAGAAAAAGATTCTGAAGATACTAACTGAGAATTTATTTTATTCTATTTATTTTTTTCACATAAAATCAAACAGGAAAGTGCCAAAAACAAGTAGCAAGGCAATCTGTCTCCTTCAAAGAATGAAAAAATAAAATTTCACATTTATAGTTCCAAAGAGGAATCAGGGAAATAAAGAATAATTTTTCACTTGGTTCCATTCATTCTAGAATATTTTCAGTCTTTTTATTACAGTTGTATTGCAGCTACATCCCTACCAAAGAATGGTACTATTTAGAATTAAATCTTACCTTTATGTCAGTCCTGGCTGTATCAGAGTTGCCCACTTATATTTTTCTGAATACAAATTTTCAAAACTGGAAGAGCCATTTTCTGAAAAGAAAGATCTCGGCTGGTTCACATAAAAGCAGTTAAGGAAAACTTTAATCTTAGAGTTTTATGTCATAAAATATAGAAGATTGAAATATTTTGTTATATTCTCAGTAATAAACTTCAAAAACATAACAAATATCTAACCATAAGCAGATAGTTAAAATCCTATTTGCTATAAATGTATGTTTTTAGTAACAGGTTTTTTTAAGTTTTATACTTTGCAGCTAGTCTAAGGAGAAGTGGATTAGTGGAAAGATTTTGTTGTTGTTGTTTTAAATAAAGAGTGTTCATATATGAAATAAAATCTAGGCAGGGGAAATAAAGTATGAAAAAGGGAATTGGTCCAAAAGGTTTCATTTTCCCCAGCTGTGGAAATGACCTGCTAGAATATCTAGAAATCAATAGTTCTATTGATGGATAGACAACCTTTTTAAAACGAGTTCTTGTTTTATAACACTTCTAGTTTTATAGACTGGTGGTTTATAACACACATAAAAGATACAAGCTTTGTTTAATTTGGAATTTCCATCAGTAATTGAAAGCTTTCATGCTTAATTCATGTTTAAATAATGGCAATTAGTAACTGAATTTCCATGACATGATTTGAGGATAAAAACATTACAGAAAACCTTCAGTGTCAACTTAATTACTGCAGCATTAATTATGATTGCTATCTCAAAGACTAGTCTCTCAGAAAACCTGGAGTACTGAACTTCAAAGGTGAAAGTTCTAGTGTCTCAAAAAGATTGATATCTGTCAGTTCTCAAGTCCAGTATTTTCTATTTTATTTAAGGAATACACTTATATAATGAAAGTTGGACAGAAGTTTCTTGAAAGTAGTAACTATTTTAGAAGCAATGCTTTTGGAGTTGTCTGCTCTTTTAATTAAAGGGGTTGTTTGTTTTTTCTTGTTGTTGTTTGTTTTACTGACCTCCAAACTTCCTATGCTGCAAAACACATCATTTTCTTATCACAAAAAAACAGAACAGCACATAGTGGTGTGGGTGGTTCCCAGTGTTTTATGTTTGCACACAGTTCTCCAGAGATACAACTATGATGAAAACTAATTGAAAATTCCCTGGAGTTCCTTAGGCACCCCTGATAGCTTGAAATTCCATGCAGAAATTTATTTCTGTTAGTCACCTTGGGAAAATACAGAAATAATGCAAACTCTTCTTCCCAGCAAGCAGACTACATTAAAGGCTAGTCAAGTACTTACTATGATCTCTTTTTCATGTCCATCTTCTTGAATATTCCACAGTAATTCCTTAAGTAATTGTTAAAAATGCGCAATGTGCTTGTAAGCATCATTATTTTAACATCCTTCTTATACATATTCTAAAGGAAAAGAAATACTGCAAGCAAAACAGACCAGTTATAAAATTCTGTACTTCATAGAATCACAGACTGGTTTGGGTTGGAAGAGGCCTTAAAGACCATTTTGTTCCAACCCTGCTGCCATGGACCTTCCACTAGACCAGGCTGCTTAGAGCTCCAACGTGGCCTTGAACATTTCCAGGGATGAGCCATCCACAGCTTCCCTGGAAAACCTGTGCCATGGCCTCAGCAGCCTCACAGGAAAGAATTTCCTCCTGATCTCTAGTCTAACCCTACTGTCTGTCAGTTTGAAGCTGTTGCCCCTTGTCCTGTCACTCCAGGTCTTTGTAAATACTCTCTCCCATCTCTCTTATTCACTCCCTTCAGGTACTGGAAAGCCACAATTAGGTCACCCCAGAACCTGCTCTTTTCCAGGCTGAACAATCCCAGTTCTTTCAGCCTTTCCTCACAGCAGAGCTGCTCCAGCCCTCTGATCACCTTGGCCTTCTCTGGACTGTCTCCAATAGCTCCCTGTCCTTCCTAGACACCACTGAAGGCGGGGTCTCATAAAACTATCAAATATACAAACTTCAGGAGTGGGAAAATATTTACAAGTCATGGATTTTTCTTTTCACAACCTGTTCCTGAGGACAGGAATGGATGGCACTGAATTAGATAAAGATAACAGAAGAATAGCCTGATTGTAGTTTATGTTGATGATATACTCCCTCCCTTCACTTTCTTCCTCTTTCTGCCTGAATGTTTGTTATAGGCAATTAAACAGGTGATGGATGAACCTTCAGCTCTTGGATTTTACTGCAAACTATACAAAGTTTGAAAACACTGCTATGTGATATGAATTATGAGCCCTTACTGACTAGTTTGCATTTCAATTGGCCTTGAAGAGTTTTACATGTGTGAGAAATAAACAACCCACAATAATGGTAGAATATGAAGAAAATAAAAATTCTTTATCAACAGGTGAAAAATAGTAGCAACACTTACCATGTTTTTTCTTTTGGAATAACCAGATGCTGTGACGTGTTTGCTATATATCTCCCTGCAAGGAAGAATAGCAAAACACATTTATATGCTTCTCAGTTCAAAATTGTTGCTGCTGTGTTCAGGAACAGAACTAGATCCCATAAGCTATAAAATTCCGCAGATGAGCTTGTCAGTCCAAATATTTCCATATTATGAGGTGCACAGCCATAAGAGCATGTGTGCAGTGCATATGTGCACTGCCTTGATCCACACCTGCATTAAGTACATCTCTTACCACCCTGCTTGAAATCACTGCACCACTTGCTGATGACAGGATAAAAAGTCCATGACTGTTTCCATGACTATTTGCTGCTCTTTATGTTACCACAAAAAATACAGAAAAAAAGCCCAAAAAACCATATACAAGAGAGAAGCTGAGTTTTATTTGTTCCTTTTTAATTTCATGCTTTGGGGAAGTAAAACAAACTAAAATAAAAGCACCATAAAATTTGATGGGCAGTCGATTTTCTTGCCTAAACTAAGAAGATTAAAACTCTGTCTTCAGATTTCTCAGGGAGCACTTTTACAAACCCTTAGCTTGTAATCCAACTCCTATGAAGAAACCCTGCTGATTTCTTGGATAAGTAATGCTTCTATAAAGGATTTAAAATTTCAGGGATAGTTTTTCACTAAAAGACACAGGTCCCAAGATCCTCTGTTCTGTGTCTGGGATTTGTGAACTCACAGTATAACTGACCTATGATTTGAATTTTAATTGTTTGGGCTTTTAATCTAATTAATTTAAATTAATTCAAATCCTAATATATTGAAGTTGTTCTTATTTTACTGTATTTTTAAAGGTACTTAACAATAAGTAGAAGTTAAAAAATAAAATCTTTCAAAAGCATTAGAAAAATCAAAGCATTTTATTGTTCTTTACCACTCATGAGTTATGCTCATGTCTTGCAATTAAATTCATTCAGTAAGACAAATATTTCTTTACTACTAAGTTCTTTCTAACAACTGTGTTATGTGAATATTTTTGTAATACTTATCTGTTTTCTCTAGTAAAGCAGAGCAAAGGGATATAATGTAATGCTTTAATATACTTCAGAATGTAAACTGATATACTTTAAAGCATAATTCTTGATATTTTTTATATTCATTTATTTTTAAATGCCTTGCAAAAACATAATGCTACTAGGATCTATAATAGAGCACAGAATAATTTTAGTAGTTATTTTATGCAAATATATCCAAAGAGTAATTTTTCCAAGCACTCTAGTTGCTTTAGAGATTCTGTTATGAACTCATTATTTTCTGTAATGAATGAAATAATTAATTAGCAGTGTAAATGAATCTCCTAAGAATTCTGAAAGCTAAACACAATCAAAATATGTACTGAAATCTTAATATTATTGGAATTAAGCATTTTTAGAAGAAAATGTATTAAAATGTTGTACAGAAAAAAGATGTCTTCATTGTGAAGATATATATCTTAAAAAAAACAAAACAAGTTTTTCCTTTGCTATTAAAAAGAAGCACTGGGCCACATGGGAGGCAGAGAGGCTTCTCTGATTGCCCTCAGTGGAATCATGGTTTCAGCTTCCAAGACTCCCATATAGCATATAAGGAAATTCTGCCTGACAGTCAAAGGGGAACTCATTACTCAGTGTGAAGTGTGATCCTAGCATGGCCTCTTTTCTGTGCAGATGTATTAATCATGTTCATCTTTACTGTAGTAAGATGCTAAACACTGTCATTTAGCACTGCAGAGGTACAAAATTAAACCTCTCTATACACTTCTATGGAAAGTCTACTTTTCATAATAGCAGAAGGGCCCACTCACTACCTTTGATGAGAAAACTTTTTCCCATGATGCTAATAATTTCATTTTTATGGATATAGTCCTTTGTGTAATCAAATATAGAGCTTGATCTTTTGTTTATTGCAGGATTGAAGCCAAAGAAAATAGCTGTCTATTATTAGATTTCATTCTGGCATAATTAAATTGGTTAAGGATACAATTTTCTACAGAAACTGTTCATTTTCCAATAAAACCAGTAATATGAAATTATGCGTAGAATTTATCACATAGCTGTGCCTAAAGAAACATCTCTGTTGGCTTAAATGTATAACAGAACAGCTGTGCCAATTTGAAGGAATGGAAGAGTGCTAACTATATCCATATAATTATATTAGTATTATTTTTGTATGATAATAAGCCTTAAAAGAGCTAACAGTTTGGCAGAGGGAAAGATTTATCAATATTCAGAAAAATGAGCTAATAAAGTGTGCCTGAAATGCAGAAAGAGAAAAATTAGCAGATCAATTACAATACTAGTAAGAATACTAGTGATGACAGAAATCTTGAAGAGCATTTTTAGAAAGGTAAAAAACAAACAAAAAATTATAACAACCCAGATGAAACAGGCCTTGAAAACTGAGCTCTCATTTTCCTTGAAAGGATTTGTGACTCAGGTCTATGAACAAAGTTGTTGCCATGAGTAAGGCTTGCAGAGAAGTTAGAGGAACAGAACCAAAATCTACATTTGGAAGAATACAATTTCTTTGTGAGATTAATAGTATTCAAAATGAGTTTAAAAGGAAGTCATTGACTTTTTCATTGTAATGTAGTAGATGTCAGATCATGTACCGCTGTTAGTCCTTTACATGACAGATCAATTTTGTCATAAGCTATGCTTTCTTTCCAGTAAAACTGAATAAGAATTACATGAAAAATCTTCTATCCATATATATATATGTGTGTCTGTGTGTGTATAATTGTGACATATGTGGCATATGTTCAGCTATATCTCAAACAATGCTGACTTATCAGGCTATTTTTGAAATGTGATGTAAAATAACCTTAAAGAAACTATATCTTATTAGAAAAAAGGACTGCTGCAGGAAAAAAAAATCAATAAAGTCAAGCAAATAAGTCATTATTAACCTTGTTGAAGCAATGTGATAGATCTATAAGCAAATTGAAAGCATAGCAGGTTTTGGGTTTTTTTTTCCTGCCAGTTAGGAAATGCATAGAAGTATGTGAAGATAGGCATGTTCATGTGTGTGTACATGCAAGAAGACACACTAAACGAGTCATCCAGCTCTGTGCCTCATCCAGCCCTGGGATCCCAGCACAGCAAGGACAGGGAGCTGCTGGATTCAGGCCAGAGGAGACACCAAGGTGATCAGAGAGATGGAACAGCTCTGCTGTGAGGAAAAACTGAAAGAACTTTGATTTTCAGCCTGGAAAAGAGAAGGCTTTGGGGTGATCTGATTGTGGCTTTCCAGTGCCTGATGGGAGCCTACAGGAAAGATGGAGAAAGACTATTTGCAAGGGCCTGGAGTGACAGGAAAGAATCAGAGCAGGTTTAGATTAGATATTAGGAAGAAATTCTTTACTGTGAGGGTGGCAAAACACTGGAACACTTTGCTTAGATAAGCTGTGGCTGCCCCATCCCTGGCAGAGTTCAAAGGCCAGGTTGGATGTAGCTCTGAGCAACCTGGTAGCAGAAAGTATCCCTGACCCCAGCAGAAGGGTTGGAATTGCATCTACAAGCCCCTTCCCACCCAGGGCTTTTATTCTATGATCTATTTTCTTTAGAAGAAGAATGAATAATTTCTTGCATTCAGATTGGCTTGGTGTTATTAAAATTAATAGCATTCCCCCTTTTACATGGCACAAGAGAGAGAGTTTTGGAGCAGCGTGCTAGGAATGCAGCAGATGGATTAAGCAAAACTCACTCAAAATGCTCTTTATGGATATATCTGGTGTGACATCATCCATGAAGGCATATTTTATTGAAAAGATGTTCATAAGGGGAAACAGATGAGGGGCAAGGTCCTGATCAACAGTGTGTGTGTTACATTTAACAGATAAAGATTCATATCTTACTAAAACTGAATTACTTTTATTAGCATAACATAAATCAGTATCATCGTTCCAGTAGAACAATAAAAAAGTCTTTAGGAAATTTTTTACAAAAATAAGAAGAGAAAACATTCATAAGACAAAAATTGCACTAAAAATCTTATAAGCAAAAATATAACAAATTCTATATCTTGTCTGGAATTGGTTTTAAGTGTGATTAATGTTTTAACAGGAAAATCAAACTATAAAACAGTTATTATTGCTAGTCTAGATACAAGGATGCTAACATTGGATGCCCAAAGTCCAAATCTTCTCATCATCTCTATGAAGCTGAAAAGCTGCATTACACCCTTGAAATCCCCACAACACTCTTAATGCTGTTATTCATTAACTTTGTAGTTTCTTTTGGGTGCTATGTTCATTCTTCTGATGTTACTCCAGAGCCTAAGGCTGACATAGCAAGTTTTCTTCAATTAACTGGAAAGGACTTGGAAGGAGTTTACAGTGGGTCATCAAGCATCTCAGTATTTTGCTAAAAGTATGATGCTAATGGTCCGAGGTTGACATGGCTCTATCCTTGCACGACTCCTTATGTAGATCAGAATTTGCTTAGACCTGTATTTTTCTTAAATTTGTGGTTTTGACTTTTTTTATTGGTTTCTAAATTTATGGTTTGCATGTTTTTTTTTTCCTTTCTTTCTAATCTCTAAAGCTGTTTTCACCTGATCCACAAGATTAGACTCTTTTCACAACCAGCAGCCATGTTGGGTTTTTTCAGTCTGAGACTTCTGTTAACATATTTTATCTATAATTTTTATACCACAGAATCATGAAAGTATCTGATGAACCTCAACCATGTTCAACCATTTTATACACAGTCTCTATAAACCTTTATTGTCATGATTTCAATATATTTGGATTGAGCAGCATTGACTCCAGCAGTTCAAAACAAAGACATCTTGTTCTGCATAGAAAAAGCATCATAACAATTGTGCTTCTACTGTATTACACTATTTGAAATTGCTATGCCTAAAGTAAAAAAAAAGAAAAAAGTAATTTTCATTAAATGAAAGCTGATTAAACTTATGCATAAATATTAGCAAGGGCAGATTATCTCAAAGTTTCAACTACACTGTTATTATTTATAATAATTAACAAGAACAAAAAACTCCCAAGCTCCCACAGAAAACAGAAGAAAAATTCAATTTATTCAGAAATTGAACCCAAATGAAATAAATACTGGCTTGGCTGCCTCAAGATGTTGGTTTTACTGGAGTTACCAAGAAAGAGACACAATTACTTGTTCTTCTATTTCCAGTGTACAATTTATCTCTGTGACCCTGGAGAATTTCATTATTAGTATTCAGCTATAACACAAACTATCTGACAGAGAATATTTTGTCGAAATCAATAATGCTGAATGTATTAAAGATGCATTGAGATTGTTTTATGAGTAAACAGGACAGTTTCAAAGTACTCTAAAAATCCAGTAAAGCTCTCATTTTGCAAGTGAAAACACACGTTTCATATATTTTTATGACAATACTTCATGAGGGGCTCAGAAGAAAAGGGTATTAATTTTCTTTCTTTATAGATTCTTTTTTAAAAAATAAATTCTTCTCCAAAAACTGTACACTTTTTTTTTTACATAATAGCTTAGCGTGTTGTCACTTTGATACTGTTAAAAGCAACATTCGGTTTTAGTCCAACAAATGAATGTACACTGTGGCTCTGATCCAGTACAAATAGTATTTACATACAAATTTAATATACAAATATATAAATGTTGCATATACACTCAATGCTTTGATGGCCAAAGAAAAGAAAAAAAAAAAAAAAAAAATAGAGTCAGAAGAACTTCTAGCACTCTCAGCTTGAAAAATTCTACCAGAGCTCCAACCAGGCTGAAAAGTTCACAGCAATACGCATGATTTTTGGATTGGTTTTATTTTTGTAACAGTTCTTTCAAGGTAAATTTTACACTTCCTTCCTTCTTGATGACATCATTGCTGTTGAATTTTTATCTCTTTTTATACCATTATAATTATTATTGGTTTAAGTTGTACTGCTAAACAGAGACACCAGAATTGCTTTCCTTTGTGTGCCTGCAGATTTGTCCTTTCCCTCTTCATAGGCAGCACTGAAGTGTCTCCTGTCAGAGCTGGCATTAAAATATCATTTTACAAATCAGTGGATATGAAGGAGTACTCAATATTTTGTCATAGTAATTTGGCTCTCCTTTCTTAATGTTTCATACTTTAAACTAAGGTTTTAAAAGGCATGTGGTTGTTTCCAGGTTGCCAGTCAAGAAGGCTGCCCTAGAAGTATTGTCAGCTGTGTTTGTGATTGCAGCTGGGAATAGTCCCACACATTGCTTGTTTTCAGGTTTCTGCAAAAAGGTTCAAAATTATCTGATAGAAGGAGATTAGAAATGCATTTTCATTTCACTCTGTGTCTTCCATAAAACTTTATACTCAGTTGACTATCCCAGAACTTAACAGTTATGTTGATGTATTTTTTAGAAGTATAAATCTTTTCAACTATGTCTTCAGTTAAATTACCGTTCCTAAATCCAGCATACTTTTTTTAATTTCTATAAAATTTTGGAAACAAAGCACTGAACCACAGTATCTCCTGTTACACTTAAGAAAAACCTTTAAGAAAAGAAAAGCTTAATAAACTCTTTTAGAGGTTCAATTTTTGATTGGGCCACATACAAAGGTAGGTCTTAATTTCACTACTACAAGTGAGTACAGTGAATGAGGCATTAATTTCTTTATCAGGTTGGACAATCACTCTGGAACAGCAGAAGCCTGTCTTTAGATATTGGGTAACACGTAATGTCCTGGTACCTGGCAACTATTATAGTTACTCCTTCAGATGACTTTTGGATAAATATCTCAGGACTTTGAATTCTGTTTGTAGTACACTTGAACGCTTAGGTTCTCGTAAATCTTGATTTAATTTGTACTTAACTGGTATATTTATTAAAAATTACACAGAAAGTAATGACTGTGGGCACATGTCTCTCTAAAATTTTGTCCTTTTAAAAATTTTTTCTTTCCATATTACTAAATAATGTGGTTCTGGTAAATAACATCAGCAAGCATTTCACATTTGCATAAGTAAAAATTTCAAATATTAACAAGGTGACCAAACTCATAGGAGAGATACCATGAATTTCCACTGTCCAAATGAATTACTTTAAAGACTTTGATGTGATAATATCACTTCCTCTCCCTTTCACTACGAGTTTTCACCTTGTCATCCAAGATACTGTGCTTAGGAGGGTATCTGCAGAGTATCTGCAGAGGATATTTTGCTGTATCTACAGTGGGTTGTTACACTAAAAAAAGCACCTCTCCCCTTTGACCAAAATAGATGATTTGACTAGTTGTAAATTAACCTTTGTTTAAGTTTTTGACCACAAGTCTAGCTCTTAAACAGAAAATAAAACTAGATAATGTCATTTTTTCTTCTTGTTTACATTAAAAATAGATTGCTTTTCAGTCACATTTCCTTCTCATTTCAGGCATGGAGTGTGTTTCTGAAGTTAGTATTATTATTTCTGAAAGAAATTAGAAGACAGAAATGTTTTTCTCTGTAAGTTCTTACAAGTCTTGTTATAAGACCTGAATAATAAGAAGTTTTTCTATTCTCATCACATATTTCCTCCTAATTCTGACAAAATATAGGAGGAAGAAATCACACAGGGCACAGAAAACTTTAAATATTCTCTTTATAGAGATTAGGAATACTATAGAGAATTCTCTTTACAGAGAATTAAGAATACTTCTTTTTTATAGAAAGAAGTTTAAGAATATTGGGATAGATGAAAAATTATGAAGCCAAGTTAATATGACAATTTTTATAGATTTCAAACTATTGGAATAAACTTAGAAGTCTATCAAGAAAGAAATGGTTTTGCAAGTAACTAGACATCTTAATTGATTTCCAATGGTACTTTATTGCCTGTGTTTGACAAAACATTAAGTGCTTTGCACTTGTTTGTAGGTCGATTTCCTCATCTGAGAACAAAAAAAATAAAACCCCCACACTTTAAAACCAAATAGACAGAGAGCAATTTGCACAGCATTTGAGTCCCTGAATCAATTTATTGCTACAGTTATTTTATTCTTAATTTATAATAGCTATCAATATTTTTATATGGCTTTTTATGAAAACAAATAATTTACAGTTAAGGAAAAGCTCTCCTGGATTTATTTTGAATTCCTTGGATATAGGGTTAGTTTGTAGTTCACTTCAGATGGTATAATGAAGTCAGACAAAAACTAGAGTTGTTGGAGTGAGAGGACATGAGGACACAACAAACCCAACAAAACCACAGCCAGAACCCTAAACCTTTAGATACAGGAACTATTTTCATCTGCAAGTGATTCTTTGTGCTCTCTGTAGAAATTAATTGGCGTGGGACAGAGGTGCAGGGTATTGCATTTGAAATCTTTAAATACTTGTGTGCTTCCTGTTTGAGCTGACCCAGGTCTTCAGGTCACTTCTAATTTCAGCAGCTGCAGTCAATATGTGACATGAGATGAAGTGGTTTTCCCTTCTGACAAGAAAGATGTTCTAATGAAACGTTGTTGGGGGTTATGTTGGTTCGGGGGGGAAGGTTTGGGGGATTTTTGGTTCTTTTTCTTTATTTTGGTTTTTTGTTTGCTTGCTTTGTTTGGCGTTTTTTTCCCCCCTTCTTTTTTCCCTGTTTCGAGAGATATCTGGATATTTAAACACTTCCAGAACTAAATCATAATTATCATTGTGCCTTGATTTAAGGTAATAAGTTTTCCTGCTGAAAGGAGATAATCACTTTTCTCTGAACATAAAAAAAAAAATCTGTGATTTATTATACTTTACATTGTGAATTATATTATATATGCTTTATACTTTGGTCTATAGTTTTAAGGCTGCATTCTACAGACAAAGAAAGGGACCGGTTTCCCGATGGGGATAATGAGAACATTTGGTGTTGGAAAAAGGAGTATGAAAATAGGAATGAGCTGCCTTTGAGGAAAAAGAGTGATTATTTTTGGGTTTTTTCTTTTTTTGCAGTGGGCAATAAACCTTGAAATGTGTGTATTTGGGGGAATGGCATATATTTAGACACATGGTAGTGAGTATATTTTGGCTTTGTGTAATTAGGTCACCTTGAAATGATACTTGTTCGAATGTACAATTTTAACCAGAAAGGTTTTGATGTGTTATAAATATGTTACTACTTTGGAAGTTATTCTGCATGTTACTCATTTTGTTCTGGCAGAACTTGAAGAATGTGGATACATAAAGTGCTAAAAATTCCTCATAATGTTTCATTCATTGATTAACGCACCCATAATTAATATTTTGATTGTCTTAAAGATGAAAAGCAATTAATGTTGAATCTTATAAATTATTTAAATATTGCTTACTCTCTCTTTAATTTCAGTTTCATTTGATTTATTGTGTTTTGAAGCTCCTTTTAATCATGTTACATATTGTTATAGAGGGAGAATTCACAATGATTACAAAGTTTCATGCCTATAGTAATTTCAGTTTCCTTCCTTTTATATATCTGTTACTTTCTATCAAGGATAATGTGATATAAGAACTCCTATAAGAATCCTTAAAATTTTTCACTCCAAAATACCTGACCAAGATCTTTTGATCTTTCTGCATATTAGTTTATTGAAACCATAAGAGTACTGCAAGAAAAATACACAATTACTGTGCTCCTATAAAAAATCCAAAACAATCCTTGATCAATATTTTTTTCATCTGGAGACCAACTTCATATATCATTATGTCAGAAAAATTTCTATTTTTTAAAGTGGTTGAGAATACATTTTATATTTAATTTTTAATAATACAAATATGAGGATAGTTCAATTTCTGCATTTGAATCTTCTAAGCATGTGAATTTGTTGGTGAAGTGTATAGATGATAGACTTGTCAAAAGCTTAGATTTGTGTGTATTAACATGTATATAATGTCTTTTATAGATCAAAAAAAGTACATATTACTGTCTATCCAAGCAGAAAATTACAGGGTGGGTTTTTGGCAATTTTTGTTATAATTTTATAAAGATTACTGATAGTGTCCAGATATTTCAAATACTGTATAGAATTTAGAAAGCAAAACTTTATAGTCATATATGAAGACAATATTTTTCTTTCATCCCGCTCCTAACCACTACTCTAAGCATATGTCTGATTCAGTTTTTGACAGTAATGATGTTAAGTGAAACCTTCACCTCCCAAACCAGAAAAGGCTTGAAATTCTTGAAATACATCAAAAAAAGGTGAAGGGGGAGGGTGTGTGTAGTACATATAAACCAAAATATGTCAAGTTAAAACATTGAAAGATAAAAAATGGTTATTCATACTTTGTTAGCATATCATGTCTTTTCTTATGTAAAATTCATGTCTCAAACTGAAAGACAGTAGGTTTAGATTACATATTAGGAATAAATTCTTCCCTGTGAGGGTGCTGAGGAACTGGCACAGGTTTCCAGGGAAGTGGAAGGTGTCCCTGCCCATGGCAGGGGTTGGAATGAGATGATGTTTAAGGTCCCTTCAAACCCAAACCATTCTATGATTCCATGATCTTTGAGTATTTTTAATTTAAATTCAATTAATGTTTCTATATGTCACTAGTTCTAGAATTTCACTTAATAAGGAAATATTATTTTTTTTAAAATAATTTCCTAGACATTGCTTTCTATTTTTGGTATAGACTATTTTTTAAAGTCTTAGAACTGTATCTTCATAAAATTCATTGTCTTAGAGGTCAGGATTTATGCCTTTACCTCACTGAAGTACGGGAAATTCTGCACCAATAAATCTTATCCAGAAAGTTAAAATCACCTTCCTGTACCTTTTCTCACCACAGAAGTAAGTGACCTATTTTTGAATCTGTATCAAAACATAGCTTAACATTATGTAAATCTGATTAAAAGATAAATAATTTTTTAAAAACTCCATTTGTCCACAGGTTTAATTTGGCTATAAGTTTATCATCCTTAACCTCAGCAAGTGTTGATTTGAAGACATAGCCACAGGTTTTTCTTCTGTCTACTTTAAAAAAATTATATATTTAGTCTTCCAGTGTTTCTTTTGATAGTTGACAGAGTGCCTCATATACCACATAGCACATTTTTTTCCTGTGACATAATTTTTTCTGATCAAAAATTCTCTTTTTAATTGACATACCATTAACGCTTTTTAAGAATTTTTTTATTTATTATTTTTACTTTATTTCTCTATGACTAATAAAGTAACATAGTTACGGAGTTTAAGCAGCTCCAGATTTGACAGTACACATTCAATCCTCCTGAAAACTTGGTTATACCTTCTCAGATAAAGTGCTTAAGTATAAATTCTTTTTTATCTGCTTAAGTTTTTGTATTTTTCACTGGAGACTATGCAACTTACAGAGTAGTAATGCTTCCACCAGTAAAAATAAAAGAGAACTTGCACATGGTGATGGTCTTTTTGAATAAATAGAAAATATTAGCAGACAAACAGAAAAACAACAGTATTGGACTCTGCCTTTTCTCAGTGAACAGATGAATGCTGTGTCCCAAACAGATTTCTATTTATGAGCATTAATTTTTCATAGAATCATTGGATCACAGTATGGTTTGAGTCAAAAGAGACACTGAAGAGCATCTGCAAGCCCCCTGTCCCCCCACCAGGGACACCTTCCACTAGACCAGGTTGCTCAAAGCCCCATCAATCCTGGCCTTGAACACTTCCAGGGACAAGACACCTTTGCTCTTGGGTTGTATCTTCTATTTCTACTCCTATTTCTATTTCTACCATGAACAATTTCAGTCTTTGAGCAATATTATTTTGGCATGATGCAGTCCAGAACACAATATCCAAATGGTTCTTTATACAGCCTGGGAAAGCATCTCCAGCTTCTGGATCACCTGTACCAGAAAACATCCCAGGAAATTCTTACAGATGTCAGTCAGTTGTAATTCATGATAAAGAAGTATTTGGGCTTTAAGTCTTATACAACTTTTTAGATTAGGTAGAAACTTTATGAAAATTTAAGCATGTGTCATCTCTCCTCCTTCTTAGAGATCTCCTTCAAGCTAATGCAAACTGTAAAAATGGACTGTTGAGCCTCCTGGACAAGCCATTGAAAGAAAATAGTGCTTATACTTTATCATCAGTGCTCAGGAATTATAGCAGTAATAGGTGTTTTTTGAGAAAGATTTGTAGCTCTTCTTCCAAGTGAGCTGACAAGCCTGTTCTGGTGATAAAAGCAAGTTTAGGAAAAGTAAATATGGATCTCACCTGCCATGGCTTACTTTCCAAAGGAGGAAGTTGTTGGCAATGTAATGCTGGCTGCACATCTTCACAGTTACTTTGGGAATATCTGTAAAATGCACTGTGTGTAAAATTATCACTTCTTGAAAAACTAGCGTGGAAGCCTTTGCTGGCATATTTGGGTCACGTCATGCATTTCTTCAGTATCTGATATTTGCAACACTTTATTTCCTTTTGTCAGTTATTGTGATGCTTCTTGTACCTTGTATCTGGATTACTATTTAGAGTTCCTCAAAATTTCTGCAGTGTTGAGACAGCAATCCTTGTCAGACTAAAATAAATCTGAAAAAATTGCTTGTTATTTTTCTTTTGTAGAAGGTAATCACAGGGTCTTCTGAAGAAGTTTTTAAGCATGAGATACAAGTTTTTAAATTAGAATCCTGTGCAGTTTCTTTTTGACCACAGTAAAAAAATAGTCTTCATTTTTTCTTCTCCCACCTCTCCACTGTTTTTGTTTTGTTTCTTTTTTTCATCGAAATTATTCCATCTGCTTGGATAGGGAATTTACTATGTTTGTATGTAAAACCTTTTACTAATAGGTTTTTGGGGGTTTTGCTACTGGCTTTACTTTCAATTCTATTTAATACACATTGTATCACACTGGGCTGCCTTTCTTGTCAAACCTGAAATAATGGTCAAGGCTACCATGGCACAACAAATGACAGAAATTGCTTCTGTTACATAGAAGTGCACCTAAAAGCAGAACTTGAGCCACATCTTTTATGCATGAAATTAAATGTTTTCTTTAAATTTACTGCTTTAATAATTCTGAGAATTATCATACTAAAATTATTCTCTGTACTTGTGTACTCCCTCAGTGTCTAGAAGTCGGATAAGAAGGGACAGAAGTCCAGTTGTGTTTGACCTTTTTGTACAATTACAGTTCCTGGTTTTCTTGCACTAAAGACCTAAGAGTAGAAAACTATGGGAGAAAAAAGAATTCCTTTCAAAATGATGATTTCTAAAAACATGCATCAGGGTGGGTTTGATGAATTTTCATAGATTTATCAAACTTTTGAAATTTTGTAAGAATTTTTTATTAAATGTTCTTTTATAAATGTAACTATTTTTCATGTTCTTGTTTGAACTTCAGGGTTTGGAACAGCTGTGGTTTTTTGGTTTGTTTTTCCCACAAAAATACATTTCTCACATAAATTTGAGGTTTACTCAATAGCATAAATTAAAGAAAAAATTCCTATATTTTTTCATTTTAAAAATACATTTTTATTCAGAATTTTATCAGTCTCCAGGGGAAAAAGAATACTCAAAATAAATTTAATTTGTTTGGATTTTGACTTCAAAATAATATTTTGATTTGTTTTTCTGGTTTCAGAACATCAACTGGACCTTTAGTTCTTCAGTTTCTCTCTTTCTGATTTCTGGCAAAACACAGCTTTGTCTTGAGGTGAAGAGTGTGTGTATCTCCACTCTTGCTGTGGGCTTTTTTTTTCCCATTCTAATTTAGATATTCTTATTTGATTCAGAAATATGTTTTTGTGAATGTGTGTTTTTTGCTCCATCAGTGTTCAAAGCCAGGTTGGATGGGACTCTGAACTGCCTGGTCTAGTAGAAAGTGTCTTTGCCCATGGCAGAAGATTGGAACAAAGTGATCTGTAAAGTACCTTCTGTCCCAGACCATTTTATTATTCTACTATTTCAGCTAAATGCACTAATCTTTCCTTTGAAAAATAATTTTAATCCTACTTTTAGCATCTATAGTATTTTAGGTAAATAATCATACATTTGAAAGAGAATTTTATGTAGTAGATGTCTACTGATCCTGAATATTTAATATTGTAGTTAAAGTCATAATACTGCTTTTATCTCCTCT
The DNA here is from genome assembly GCF_049639895.1 of Pseudopodoces humilis. Taxonomy (NCBI): domain Eukaryota; kingdom Metazoa; phylum Chordata; class Aves; order Passeriformes; family Paridae; genus Pseudopodoces; species Pseudopodoces humilis. Next base: position 99,816,295 of record NC_142201.1, read on the forward strand.
TCAATATTTCTTATGCTTTTGTGTGTATATTCTCTATTTTTCTGCAGATAATTCTTGATTTAACTTAGTAACAAAATAAATCCCTTTGTCTAAAGCTTGAATATATCCAGTACTTTATTATAGATGGTCTGTCTCTTGTCTTAATTAGTTAATTGGTGAGTGATCTCTCCCTGTCTTTATCTTGACCCATGTGTTTTTGGATACATGTTTTTCTGCCCTGTACAGCTGATGTGAGGATTGATAGAGTGAATTTTGAGGGCATCCAGCCAGGGTCAACCCACCAGAGTCAGTCAACAGTCTTTAAATAATGTGGTGGGGAAAATATCTTGGGCAATAAATGCTTATCTACCAGAAAACCACCTAAGTTTGTAGCAACACCGTGCTTCATGTAAAATATGTTTAAATCCACGTAAACACAAAGATAAAACAGTTCTACTCCGAAGATCAAATACTCCTGCTCTGTGTGTTCCACAGCTCCCATGGGCACCCTTATGACATAATTTATACCTGAACACAGTTAGTCTAACTTAATTGCAGCTTTGTGCATAATTAACTGTATTATCAATCTGTCTCCTTAATGTCCATTTGGATTTACAAGTTTTTATGATATTAGAAGAAAAAAGAGGAATATAAAAAGCTGTGCATTCTTACCTTGGATTTTAATACATCTAGCAGGTTTGGACCCATGAGGAGAACATAAAAAATGCCAAAACAAAACAGGGAAGACTGCAGCTAAATGTAATTAGGTAACATATTTTAATGTATTCCAAAACAATTTTATTCCACTTTGGTATCTTTTGTTGGCTTCTTCCTGATTACTGTGTTCCTTAATAAAAAGCTGGGAGTGGTGGGAGTGGTGGGAATGGATGCAGTGGGGGTTGTTTTTGTGAGGAAAAGCTTTTAGAAAAGTTTTTAGGATGAATGAGATAAAAATTATCACTTTAGTTTATGATTTCTGTTTGTTTGGCTTTTTTACCATGCAGAATACCTCATACATATTATGGTTTCATGTACATCTTACTCAGTCTTCTTCTTCAGCTGCTGTACCTGCAAGTTGTGTATTCTCTAAATCCACACGTACACTAAATTTATACTTTTAGCTTTTAAATAGAGAGGCCTTATCTTTAACTGAAATTACTTGGTTTATGGAAGAGTAGATTAAAACTGTCTTTTGCTATTTTGTTATTTATTCTAAGTCTCAAAAACCCTAAATTATATTTTGAACTACTGTTTCATGTACCTTCAATCAAGAAAATTTCTGTGAACAAAGAGAGTGTTCACACTGATGGCACAGAGCACAACACCCATGTTCAGTGAATTGACGTTAGAAATTTCAGGAATCTAGTATGAAACTATCCATCCACCTGCAAGGTCTGCAGTGAGAATTAATCACAACATACAAAAGAAACCTGAAATATAACAGAACATAAAGGGTTCTGATGAACCTGAAAATCAGCAGATAGCTGAATATATTTGACGTTCAGTGACATTAATTTCCACTCAAGCTATCCTAGAGTTCACACCAGTTGTATTCCTAAACAGAGTTTGAGCATGGTCTTACTATTGAATTGCTTAAAAATTGTTTATGTTGAATGACATATCTCACATTGTAGTACCTAGACTTTCATGAAGGAGGTCCATCTATTTATTTTATCCATTTTATTTCTTCACTGAAAGGGTTATCTAGCATTGGAATGGGTTGCCCAGCGAGGTGATGGAATCACCATCCCTGAAAGTGTTCAAGAAATGACTGGATGTGACACTCAGTGCCATGGTCTGGTGGACAAGGGAGTGGTCGGTCAAAGGTTGCACTTTATAATAATGGAGGCTTCCCCAAACTTAATAATTCTATGACTTTGTGATTCTATTTTCCCAAGAAGACTGTACACCAGAAACCAGCCAAACACAACCATTAATGCACATCACTACTTTCACCTGCTTTTTGTATTTATCCCTCTGGAATTACCACTGCCATTTTAATTAATACCTCTTGGTCTCCCACTGCAGCTGCTCACTCCAAATGGAGGTGTTCTGGCTCAGACACCATTGTGCTTTCTCCTTTCTTAGGAGGCTGACTGTCAAGGACTGGGTGCAGAGGAGCCACAGAACAATCCTACTGCTGTCAAGTCCAGGCAAGCTTCCTTCAGGAAGAGATGCTGTGATGGGAAAGGGATCTTTACAGGGTGTGAGCGGGACCCAGGGAAAAGTACCATGAAGCAGCTGAGCCAAGAGAGGTCTTGGTTGCTGACTCAAGAGTGTCTAGCTGTTCCACTGTGTGGTGTCAGTACATAAAGTATGGAGAGGTGCAGTGGCTGCCTGAGATCATCCAGGAACACAAGGAACTCTATTACAGATCTCATGAGTCAGCCTTCAGTCACTTGGTTAATGAACCATGATGCCTCTCTGAAGCAATGTTAGTAAACACCTTGGCATGATGTGCCTTTAAAAAAAAATCAAAGCAAATTATTCTTTTTTTTTCATTTAATTTTGTTTATTAGTGGGATAAGCTTTCACAACTTAGGGGACCACTGTCCCCTCAGAAAGCTTTTGCTAAATATATCCATTAATTTCAGCACTTCTCTACAAACTGAAAAATAAAATGTTTACTTCAGGTTAGGATGTTTATTGTTAAACCTTGTCCTTTTAAAGAGAATTTTAAAGGTAAATATCCATGTTAGAACATCAGCACAGTCCCTATCTATATCATGTAAGGATATACAACACTAAAACCTAATTCAAAAATTGCATAGCAGCAAAGTGCTGAAAAATCTTTTCAAGTGCATTGACATAGAACTAGTACACGGTCACCCTAAGATAGATAATAATAGATAAGATTGTTCTTATCAGTAAAACTTGTGACTTCGATACCTGCAACAGTTTGTCATGTAACTGTGTAAGGATCTATCTGCACATGCATCATTCCAGACACATTTAGAACACCCTGATGCCTCTTTCCTCAAAACTTCAGGATGCACATTTTAATATTTTCTCACATAATTAGAAGGAAAGAGCTGTGTGACTTCTATATTTTTAATAATACAATTGCCTTCTCAGCAAACCAGATTCTATAGGGGCACCACTTATGTTAAAAAAAATAATATATATATATACACATATATTTACTATATGTCATACAATATTGTACATATGCTGTATACCTATGCTTAAAATCCTTATTCTAGGCAAAAACCAAGTCACCCATTAGTATGTTTAACAAGTATTCTGACTGTAAGATTTTACAAGGAAATGGATTTGTAATTTATCATCATTTTCAGTTATTTAGTGAAGTAGGGGTGGAAATGAAACATGTACATGCTGTAAAAGCTGACGAATCCATCTTTATGCAGTCGTTCTCCAGCCTATGAAAGGTGGGTAAGGCAAAGTGAAAAAGAATTGTCTCACTTCAGAAGAACCCTTGAAAAACAGCCTTGGGTTATTGCAAAAAGTATTATTAAAACATTTTAAAAAAGATCTGATGAGCACATTACATCTCTTTTTAAAAATATAGAAGATTAAATTCATAATATTTGCTGCAGTTATTGGTTAAATGGTTTACATTTTTCTCTTATTACCCAAAAGCCCGTAGGATTCCAGCAGCAGTATTCATTACTATCTCTCAGGTTTGTTCCAGTAAAATTAACCAGATTTTCTGTTCTTTTTTACAGAACTCATCTCACATATATCAAACAGGAGTAAACATCTGTGGACAGAAAAGGAAGAGGAATTTCAGTCTGAAATGTAAGCCCTCTCTTTTATGCACAAAGACTTAGATTTTCTAAGTCTTATCCTATCTAGACCAAGATTACAGAGGTGATCCAAGACAGCCAGCATGGCTACATTAAAGACAATTTGTTTCCCAAACAATCTGGTGGTTTTCTGTGAGGAAATGACTGCAACAATCAGCAAGGGAAAACAGACTGATGTCACCTACCTACACTTCTGTGACTTCTGTGAGTTCTTCAATGCCGTGCCACATGACATCCTTATCTCCAAATTCGAGAGACATGGCTTTAAAGGGTGGACTATTTGGAGAAAGAATTAGCTGGATGGACACAACCAGAGAGTTTTGTCCAATGTCTCTGTGTCCAAGTGCAGGTGGCCTTTCAATACCTTTATCAATGACAGATGCAGGAGTTTGGGACTTTTGATCAACGAACCACTATGATTTCTCAGAAGCTGTTTATTGTTTGCATTATACACTTATTTATACATTCTAAAACTACAGTTCTCACGATCATGCATTATTTGATTGGTGCCTCTGTCTGGTCCATGCGCTGAGCACGCGATCCTCAGGTTTTGTGCCTGGTCATGGCGCAGGTGTTCAAATGACCTCCGTTATCTGGTATTTGTGGTCTTGTTTTTCTGTTTCTCAGCCTCTGCTTTCTTATTTTAGAACAATATATGTTTCAGTAACCTTGAGGAATTCTAGCTGGTCTGATAAGAAATGCTACAGAAAATTTGGCTGGGGCACACTATGGCCTAAGTTGTTCAGATGCATTGCTACAATTCCTCCTTTTTCTTCTTCCACCAGACAAACTCTCTTTACTGTATTTTTTACCAAGTAAGTCACCAATTTTATTATGCAAGGAATAATACAAAGCAATACAATAACGACTAATAGTAATAACAAAGCTCCCTAGAGAGGTTCATACAACATTCCTTCAAAATCCTCACAGCATATCTATGTGCTAACAGCAAAAAATCTGTAGCAGTTCTGTTTTGCAGTGTATCGTGTCTAATACTATCTACATCAGTAAGCATTTGATTTAAAACAGCTGAAGTTATGTTTAATTGCTTGACTGTCTAACATCTAAACTTATTAAGCGTAGTTAAAGCTTGAGCAGCACTAACACTTGGAGTAAGGAATGATGTTATTATTCATGTTGGAGTGCCCTAAAACTGTACATTGTTGTTACAGTTACATCTTAAGCTTGTGATAACTTAGCCTTCTTGCTACGTCTCACTCTCTACACAGTTTGCTTCAGTATCATGTGCATGCTAGGGGCAAACATGGTCAATTTTCTTAAATAACAAGGTTTACCAAATGAATTACTTGGAATTGAGGGCCATGCCCTATTCCCACAGATTAGGAAGATACTTGGTGGAAGCTTTCTTACGGTCATCTTTGCACTAGCACTCCCAAGGAAAGTCCAACTGTGGCAATATTTAGTCACGTTCTTATACCATGGGGAATTGGGATTAAGAATGATACTATTATTTTTGGGACGTTTAAACATTGCTTATATCAGTTTGCCATAGCTGCAAGGGTTCCAGGCTATGTGGGCTAACTCCAGGACCTAATCTACTAATCATATCCTGGCATTGTGGGCAATTTGTGATAATTTTTTGAGCATACTGCAATGAAATTCCAAATTGTTTGTGTAAAACCTTTGCACTTTGGTGAAAAAACTCATCAGCTCTTCTGGCTTGTCCAAACTTACCAGTGTTGGGTAGCCTGGGGCCCCTGCCCCCCAAACCACCGAGATGGCCAGATCCTCAACCCAACAGGAGAAGAAATCAATATAAACTCCACACTAAACCAGCCTGGCTCAACTCCACACCCAAATCAGCACCAGTCTGACCTAGAGAAGCACCCAGAACTCCAACCTCCACAGCTGACCACTGTGAACAGACTTGCTCCAGCAAGGAGGCAAAACCACGAGCTCTCTTACTAAACAAGTTGGAATTTGAAAACCAAAACAGAAGTAAAAAGAGACAGCACTCACAAACTTAATTTAAAGCTGAGAAGAGAAAAAAAAAAGCCCATGAGGGGAAAATGAGTGTTAACACGACCTGGAAGTGAAAAATAGGCCTTGACATAAAAAACAAAATATTAATTAGTTTTGTTTTTCAAAATTGTATAGAGCTATGTGAAGTAACTACATAAGTTGTCATTATTATCATTTTTTGGTTATGAGTATGAGAAAATATTAGAGTAAAACCATACATGTTGTGAAAAGGAAACTGACAGCAATTAAGAATTAATCAGATAATACACACAATCAATAACACATGTGAAATTATATAATTACTAAGCACTATAACACCAAACTGTCATCCCAGAGTCTGCAACAGCTGATAAACCTCAGATCAGTAGAGAACTGGAAAATCACATCTGAGTAACAATTGTCCAAGCTCACTTTAAAAGTAGATTCAGCTGTCATATTAATAAGGTCAAATTGCCAAGCCAAAATGACCTGAGAATCTAGTTTTGATGCAGAAAACTTCTGGGTTTGTTGGCAATTTTCTCCTCTGGGCAGAGCTACGGCCTGACCACAGCCCAAAATCTAATTGGTGGATGTCACTTAACACATTTCAAAACAAAGCTCTTAAAAATAACAGTTATGAGTAAAACCTTAAAGTTAAAGACTAATCAAACCACCTAGTATTTGGATCCCTCCAAAGTTTCCTTCAGGATAGAGATGCTTCAAATACAGCAAATCTCTTATTCAAAAATCCAACATAAAACTCAGGAAAAGAAGATAATATTGCAGCTGAACTCTCTGCTGGAGTGCTTTTATAACAATAACTGAAGTACACCACAAAACTAGCAATCTGGAAGAGGCTTTTGATGAAGCTCAAATTTCTTTTCTGGGAACTGCATTGAAACAATAGGCTAGAGAAGTGGTTTGGATAAAAAAGACATGTAAGCAACTAGAGAACAAAAAGGAAAGGATCCTGAAGAGACACGTGTCTTGTAGGTGATCTCACACAGAAATTGTAAAGCATATAAAAGCCTGATGTAAATACTGTAACAATACCTTATAAATAATTCTTATCACGAAAATCAGTGAATTCACATTAAACAATCAATATATCGGCAGCGTTTGAGGAAGTTAAAACAACATTTTTTAAACATTCATGTAATATTAAACAACAACCACTATTTATTGGTCTTACCTATAGAAAACAAAAACAACAGAGGTTATAAGCTCACTATTAGTAACCCCTAAAACTTTGAATCATTAAGGAAAAGGGAAATAGCTGACAATTTTACAACTACGATCTGATTGAAGTTCCCCAGGTGTTCTGTTTTCAGAGAAATTTTGGAAGGTTGCCACTACTATTAGTTGTATCTTCACACTGTGGTTTTATTTGGTGGGAAACACTTTTCCTGATAAAAGATTTCCATCTATGTCATATTTAAATTGGAACTGATTTATATATTCCCTTTTTTCATCTGAGACAATGATTAGGTTGCTTTTTATTTTTTGTGGGCTCTGAGTAATATTTGCTTATATGTCCAGGTTTTCCACATTTGATGTATGTTTTGATGGCTTCTGTTCACATGGTGGCAATGGCTTGGGTGAGGTGAACTCTGGATAAAATGAATAGCTCAAATATCCCTCATCTTATTTCTTTGCATGTGCCCTCTGGGTTTCCTGCTGGTTGGCCTTGCAGGATTGCTTTTTCTGAAGGAGCACTTGATTTACTATTCAAAAAGACTCTGGAATCTGGAGGAAATAAATTTGGCTTTTTCTTTGGATATGGTTGAGCTGCATTCCATGGATTTGTTTCTTCTCCTTGTGTTTCCATATAGAACTTTTTATCTTTTTTTTTCCTTGTAGTAATAGAAGTGGCCAAAGGTGGCATGAGCTCAGCAGTGGGTCAAAGATGGCACTTGCTGTTGCGCAGGAGAAATTCTAAAGATAAAATTGCTAGCTATGCATTTTGACAAGATCTCATTAATTACACGGCACATTCGAAGGACAACAGCTGCAATCCCAGCTCTCCCAATAGCAAAATCAAAAAGCTGAACATCAACAGAGCCCCAAAATTTTACAGTTCTCAATGACTCAGAGTAGTAAATCTTTGAGTCAGGAATTTAATCTTATCACTCTTCAGTTTAGTAAAAACCATCTCTTTGTTCTAACACATCTCTCCTTCTTGCTTCTGCCATCAGCAACAATTTGACTTTTTCTCTTTCCCTATTTGTTGATTTATCAACGTTTTGAGTTTAACTAAGTGTATCTTCTCCTGCTGCCTGCATACCTCTTTCTTAAAGCAGCAGGAACTTTTTGCATTTGAACAGTCTCTGTTCTGTGCTCTGCATTTGTATGCCCACCACAGACACGCAGAGGTAAATTAGGCCTGGAAGGGGAAAGGGAAGGAAAGACTCTCCCCCCTACCACTATGGTTAACTCTTCAGGGGATACCAGTGGGCACTTCATGGGTACTTCCAGCGCTTCTCTGTGGAGAGGGGGTGGTGGAAACAGCACATCTACCTCCATTTGCTCCGGTTCAGTTGCAGACTGAACAGCACAAGCTTTTGCTCCACAGATGACGTGGGCTTTTGCTCCCCATTGTTTGAAACCACCTGTTGAGCTTATAACTCTGGATCCAGGGGTGCAAAAGGTAAGGACAGCACTATAAGTTCTTCGCCACGAAAGAATTCTTGTGCACATGCCAGGAAGGCAACCACTGGGTCATCTGCTTCTAATGCAGTCACAGCTCCTGCTGCAGCTGTTCGTTCTGCTTTTAATTTAGCACCGTAAGCACTGACTTCCCCACTGTGCTGAGTCCCTTGGTGTCTTTTGACCCACTGTTCACCACATCCCATAGGATCAGTCTCAGCCTTTCCCACTCGAGAGTATCAAAGACATTCCTGGGGGTGGCAAAAAAATCTTCTCTCTTGACCCCATTTTAAGTCTTTTTAAGACTTCTGGGTCATATTTAACTGCTCACTTAGAGAGAATATGCTGGAGAATGTTTAGCATCGCCTGCTCTTGTTTTGACAGAGCTTTCCCCATTCTCTCCAGCCCCAACTGCTCACCTTTTCTGGTGTACTGCTGCAGTGCTCGCATATTATTATCTGGAGATTTTTCTTCCTGGGAACCACTCTCTCTCCCTCACTCCATGTGGAGCATCCTCCACCTCCCATTGAAGCCGTCCAGCCATGTCAGTGTCTGGCTGGGCCTCCTGCCTTTACACTCTGCAGGACCCCCTTCAAAGTTCAAAGGGTTCTGGCGCCTGCTTCATATCACAGCGTTATCATCACGTCACATTCCTTTGGATCACATTGCTAGAATCATGTCAGTAGGGTCACCAACATGTGGGAGCTCAGGACTTCTGATCAACAAACCAATATGATTTCACAGCAGCCATTTACTGTTTACATTATGCACTTATTTATAGATTCTAAAACTACTGTTCATGCGATCATGCGTTACTTGATTGCTGCTCTCAGCATGGACTCATCATGACTGGTCATGGTGCAGTTGTTCAAATGACCTCCATTATCTGATTCTTGTGGTCTTGTTTTTCTGTTTCTCAGCCTCCTCTTTCTTATTTTAGATCATTTTTATGTTTCAGCAACCTTGAGGAATTCCAGAAGGTCTGGTAAGAAATTCTACAGACAGTTTGGCTGGGGTACACTGATGCAGTGCCAGAGGCAATTTGCCAGCTAGTCCTTTCCCAGACTGCGCCAAGTGTGGCCACCCTTGGGATTATTAATCGTCCAAGTGGTGGTAGAGCAGGGCTGCTCAGCTCAGAAGCTGCAAGGATGCTCTCTATGGCACGCCATGGTCAGTGTCTAGGGTCAGGGTAAGGACCAGGGAAGGGTCTTTTTATGGTTTCCAGGGAGATTTATTCCACTGAAGTGTCCAGGGACAAAAGGCACAGACACAAGGGCGCAGCAACTTGGGGAGGATCAAGGGGAGGGTACAAATCATGAACCAGTAGGGAAGACTTAGGGGAGGAGTACAAGGCAGGGTGTACAGTTTTACAAGCCAATAGGAGAACCCAGGGGGAGGGGACAACGTACATAAACCAGCGAGGCATTGAGGATTAGGAAATTGACAGGGAAGTTTCCAGAACAAGGGGTAGGTACAAAATGGTATTGTCAATTCAATGGGAGGGGGAACAGGGAACATTTGGGAACAAGGGGCAGGTATCAGGGTGGACTGGCAACTGGGGTAGGAGGGCACAACAGGGACTAAACTATTAACAAGGGGGGCGGAGGGTACAACTTAGCAATACAGAGGGTAATTGAACCAAATATAATGAACAAAAATGCACCACAACAGCACACTATGGCCTAAGTTGTTCAAATGCATTGATACAGACAGAGACAGGTGGATTGAGTGCAGCCTCAGCAAGTCTGAAGATAATACAAAGCTGAGCAGTGCAGATGACACAGCAGAGGGATGGGATGCCATCCAGGGGGACCTGGGCAAGCTTGAGAAACTGACCCATGAGAACCTCATTAAATTCAACAAGTCAAAATGCCAGGTGTTACATCTGTGTCAGGGCAATCCCAGACATGATTACAGACTGGGAGAGATGCCACTGAGAGCAGCCCACACAGAAGGACTTAAGAAGACTATATTTTCTTCTCACAGAAGAAAAGCTGAACAGGAGACAGCAGTGTGTGCCATTAGCCCAGAAAGGCAAGCGAATCCTGGGCTGCATCAAAAGAGGTGTGACCAGCAGGAAGGGGATTCTCCCCCTTTACTCCACCTTCCTGAGATCCCAAATTGGATCTGCTCCAGCATCCGCTGCATCCATTCTGGGGTCTCCAGCACAAAGGAGATGTGGACCATTGTACCATTATAGAGCAAGTCCAGAGGGGGGCCATGAATATGATCAGAGAGCTGGAGCACCTTTCCTATAAAGACAGTGAGATCTGGGTGTGAACATCTGGGCTATTCACCCAGGGGAGGGCTCTGGGGAGACCTGATTGCAGCATTTGACTTACTTCAACCTAGTGAAAGTGGCTTATCAAAAAGACGGAGAGAGACATTTTTACACAAGAAAATAAGGTGGGGGTATAGACAAGGGAGAAGAGTTTTAAACCAAAAGAGGAGAGATGGTAGGAAAAAAAGTTTCTTACTCAGAAGGTGATGGAGCACTGGAGCAGGTTGCCCAGAGAAACTTTGCATGCCCCATCTCTGGAAGTGTTCAAGGCTAGGTTGGATGGAGTTCTGAGCAGTCTGGTCTAGTGGAAGGTGTCCCTGCCCACAGCAGGGGGGATAAGGATTAAGTGATCTTTAAGGCCCCATCCAACCCAAAACATTCTATGATTTCTTCATTCTATTATTCTGATTCTGTGATACAGAGGGAGAGTAATAATTCCTAGTGTGTCTAGGTTAGAGCGTTTGTGTCAGTGTTGCTCTGGCACACACTGATCTTTGCTCCAGTGCAGCTGTCACAGAGCTCTAGCTTCCACCTGCCTCATGGGACTTTTCATTTATTTGATTTTAGGCATCTTTTTGCTTCGGTTCTTTCTCCTCATTTGCCAAGCTTTTTGACAGCAAGATGCCAAGAATATATTAGATTTTTTTTTTTAATATTTTGTTTTTTAAAACTTAGTGGGAAAATACAGTGCTCAGGAGAACCTTCCTGTCAGTCAGATGTGTATTAGAATCTACTTTTCATATCCTTGATCCTTCCAAAATAGATTTTCACTCTCCCCATTTTAAGAGTAATGTAAGTTAAGAGCAATACAACTGAAGGAACATAACCCCTTTTTTTCTAGATTGTTCTATAGAGGAAAAGAGCTTCAGCTATCATATTAGCATTTTAAAGTAATGCGCAATTCATTATAGACTTTTTCGTTGTCATAGATGTCTCTGTATTCAAAGTGTTAAAATTACAATGAAGGACAAAAACTGTGTGCTTTTTAATTAGAAAAATTGGTTGTTAATATATCATTGCCTGCTGCCATATAATTGTCAGGGAAATTGTTTTTTCCTTCTGCAGTTTTGGTTTTCTGGGTGTTTTGGAGGAAAAGGAAATCTTTTCTTTCCCCCCGGTCAAGCTGTGCAAACATAAAAAATATTTATGCTTCAGTTACATTCCTAAGGGATAAATAGCAGTTAGGTAGCTAACTCTACCTGAATTTCAATGCAAGTTAGGAACATCTCTGCCTTTGCAAATTTCTCCCCCTATAGAAAGTCAGGTTTTTTGCTATAGCATATGCTTTCCCTTGGTAGCATTAGGGAGCACCCTTATAATTAGAAACTTGCAATGAAATTTTAATGAGAAACATGAGACAATATATCATAATCTAATATAATGATACCTATTATAATGTTAGAGCTCAGCTCATCAGTAGTATACTTACGAATACTTATCTTCATTTTTAGGGGATTTTTGTAATTTAATGGATGGATATAATCACCAAAAAGACGGAAAGGAATACCTGATTGCAGACTGACCCTGGAGCAAATTGTGATATGATTCATGTTTCAGGCAGGACAAGACTAGTTTACAGAGGAAGAGTAAGACTTTTTCATTTCAATAATTACAGCTGAATAGCGATAGAGTACAGCAAATCTTGCAATCCTCATTATTTCATCATAACAATGGCAGTAAAAATAGGCAGAGTATGTCTTTTATTGGTAGGAATGTGGACAGAATGACCTGACCAGTATTCTCCACCTTCACATTTTTGTGGCTGACAACAATAATGGACATCTGGTAGCTGAAATTTTCAACACTGATTTGGAAATATATTGCATATATACTAATTGAAGTTTTTCTTTTTGAATTCTAGATCAGAGACAATAGAATGATAAATAACAAGGTTGCTCTGAAGGAAGTTTCAGAAAAGAGTTCTGTAAGTACAGCAAGATGTGCTTTCACATCTGTCTGAAATATATTTTCATGAAATTCCTGGAGATTAATCTTTTTAGAGTACTCACATATTTGTACGATTCATATCAAGAGTAATTTGTCAGAATTAATAAGGTCTGTCATTTTCAGATAGTTGTCATGAGGTTTTTGCACATTAATAATCTTCTATACTGCAAAATATTAAGACAATGTGATTTTAGTAGCTTACAGAAAGAATAGCAGTATAGCAGCCAACTGCCAAAAATGTAAAAAACATCAGTTTTCAAAAGTATTAGTTTTTATTGTAATATATCCTGTTCTCCTATTGCCTATTCATATTTTATTTCCCATTTTCTGCTACTGCTCCTTATGCCTTTTCCCTTTCACCCTGTTCTTATTTTCACTTTCTTAATTATTCTTCCTCTTTCTTCTTGATACTCTCATTACATTTATTTTTATAAAGTCTCGTTAGGAGGGAGAGAACACTATCAGCAGTCCTGAGATTTTTGTGCTTATGAATTTCCAGTAATGAATGTCTTTTATATCATGATTTTGCACTAGAGAAAATAAACTGGAACATGAAAGCTCAGCTTAGGCTGAATGAGAATTTCCAGTTTAAAGCTGTGTTAGTTTCATTAATGGGGCAGATAAAACTTTCTCCTGCCTGCACCCAGCACTACCTCTCTACTCCTGTGTTCAGTAACCTTCCTTCCTGCTCTTTCCCTGGTCTCTTAGGCCAGACAATTTGAAAATATATCTACAGTATGAGAGTACAGCATGATTATGTATTGGCCAATACATGCACTGCAGATATCTTGGATGAAGTATCTCCTAGGCCAAACATTAAGAGAATCACTGACCCTGATGGAAGACATCAGTTTGCTGCAAACACCAATCAGCCTCTGTTGCTACTTGCAGATCCCTGATGTTGTTGAATCACTGTCTTCTGAGTCTTAGTTTTTCAGATGCCACCTCAAGGGTTTTATAGCTTTCATGTCAGCATTTTCCCTTTTGAAATCTGAACTGCTCCCAGTGCTTCAGCAGTGACATTTCTGAGTTTTCACTTCTATTTTATCTTGTTCATTTTAGCTCACATGCTTCCTCAAGCATTGAAAACAGGTTCCCAGTGACACAGAGCCAAGGTCCAAATGCAGCCTGGTGACACAGAAAGCTGAGTCCTTAGGAGAAAGGTGGCTCTTGGGCCCTACCTCAACCTGCAAGACCTGCCAGCATCTTTGTTCCTCTGGCAGTCTATGGAAGGAAGTGCTTTTTTCTCACATTCAGCCTCTGTTTCTGTGCTATAAACAGCTGTTGCCCTTCCTCCAGAGCTTCTGAAATCACAGCAGCCACACTTAATTCTTGTACCGTTTGAGCCCCTTAAGCAGGATCATTTCAGCTATTCTTAGATTATATATCTTATTTCTGTAAGCCTATATCGTTCTCTTGAGACTTAAAATTTCTACTAAAGATATGTTTTCTGCAGCATTTAAGCATTTCCCTCTGTCTCTCTTGATTACATGTGTTGTTTTTGATACTTAATTTGGAAAAAGACCTAACAGGAAAAATGTACAAAATTCTTCTGGTTTAAGATTTAGGAACTTTAGTTATCCTCTCTTGTCGGCTTCCTAATCTAAAATGCCTGTGTAAAATGCCTAAGCTAAAATGCTATATGAGCAGGATATAATAGTTGCATGGATATAATACTTGCACATACTTTCAGCAGCTGATCCTTTCATTCACATAACAAATTCCAGCAAGTATCTATGTTTAAAGAGAGTACAAAATGGAGTAGAACAAAACTAAGTAGGGACTAGTTAAATGATTGAGGGAAAAAAAGTAGAAGTCATTTGGGGAATTAAAATGTCATGAAGGCAATATTTTTCATTTGCTAATTTAAAGAAAATTGAGGCTTAGACTACCAAAAATAAGAACAACATATTTTTTTCCTATTTCTGTTGCTTAAAACTACTTCATTTCCTAAAAAAGAAAAAAAATACTAATATAGAGTCAGGACAATGCAAATGCTGAATTATTAGACTGATTTCTATATGTTATGCCTAAACTTGACTGTTGTGCCCAGGGGCATTTTGTACATTTGGGTGAAGATGCTTATGCCCTTGATCCAGTCCAGCCAGATCAGAAACTATGAGGCCATACTAATCCATTCCCAATTAAAAATATTTCAAAAATCAAGGTAATGTGCCCAGTTTTCCAGTAGGCTCATTTGTACTCATTTAAATGTAGTTCTGCATAAATTCTTCTCTGTATTTTCAGGTCACTTACAAACTCAGGAATTTTGAGTAGCACCATTTATTCATTTGCACTTACACAGCAATGAAAAGTGTGTTTTCAGCCAGGGCAGAGGTCCTGGATGTACCTACACAATTATTGATAATTACATAGCCATAACTGCATGGAGTTCAGCATTTAAGGTGATGTTATTTCACCCCTCTCCCCTCAGCTCTGGGTTTTTTCTATAGTTTCATCAATATTTTGCTGCTCTGAGGGACACTTCTACTATATGTTTCCTTTTTTTATACTGGTTTGTAGGACAGATTTAAAAAGGAAACCAAATTCTCTTAAGTCATAACACCCATCAAAAATGAGTGCTAAATGTACTGGCACGAATTAATTTCTAATTTTTCTACTTAATGGCAATTATATCATTAAATTAATAATGGAAATCTTAAGAAGGAAAAAACTATAGCTTATCAGTAAGAATTCTGTGAAAAAAGCCCAGGGCTTCATTGATCCCTACTGCCTCAAATATTTTTAGTTCACTATTGTTGTGAATCCACCCTTTATTTCATCAATACTCAAAAGGACATTTGTCCCAAACCATAAATAATACCTTTAATTCCTTTAGCAAAAGGCACAATCACAGTAAGCTGCCTAAAGGGAGACAGAGAAGTGGTAAATTTTGGAAACATGAAGTAAAATATAGTCCTACTCTTATAAAAGTGTGGTTAGGACTCTTGTGTTAACTCAGAACACCATTTCTTCAGGTTTTCTTTGACAAACTGCAAACTAATTCAAAAAAGATCCTATGAAATAATATTAGGAAAACATTCTTTTAACAATCAAGAAAAGGTCAGGTCATCTTTTAAGAATATATTTCTAACTAAATAGGGTGACTTTTAAGCTGTATCAAACTGTCATAATCTAGTTTCATCAGTGTGTTGGTTTATCTGTAATGTATCTGTCTTGACATGAAGTTAAATTGAGTTAGAAACCTTAAGGATTTCAGAGCAGTTCCCAAATTCATCAAATGCAGAAAACAGGTAGGAGTTTAGCTGTAAACTCTTCTTTTTCCTTGATTATGTGGCAGGCCAAAATTCACAAGCATTATCAAGGTAAATAAAAACTCAGCTGAATATCTGTGCAAATATTTAGCCACAACTGTTTCTTTTGTAAACATCTTTTGCAAACAAATTTGCCATCTACCAGTGTTTGCAGAAATGAAAGAAAGAACCCAGTAAGTAATCTGACAAATTCTCTCCTCCTACAGAATCTTTGGAATTTTCATCATGCTTAGAAATTATATCAAATACAGTTTTCTACCTGTGAACAAAATTTAGGAGAGACATTCAATTGTAAGATAATTATACAGGTAAAAAAAATAAAATTTTTTCTAGATCTTTTTTTTGATCATAGCTGTTCAAGATTGATGACAAACTGGATTTATGAACCTCCTACAACTACTCTGTGATTGGGAGACCAAATACTAAGGAATCAGCTGCTTAATGGTTGATACAAAGTCCCTTCCCTTAGGTGAAGACGAGATCCTTAAGGACCCATTACATGCTGAAACTCTCGAAAACATCTCAATCAGTGGTTTTCAGTCTGTGACCTTAGAGATCTAGGGGTTTTTCTAAGTCTGTAAAAGAGAATAACAAAATCCTTTCTTACTTTGGTGATTGCACACATCCTTTTCACAGGTCCTAACACCCTTTGAAAATATTAGGTGGCCTCAGATTATGATTATTGTTTCCAATCAGTAATCATATCCCATCTGTCCTCATTGAACAAGAGCTAATGATTTGATTGAAAATTCAAATATAGAGGGCACTTCAATCATCATTGTTTAGGATGAAATCACTGGTAAGTTAGTTTTAAAACAAACAAAAAGAAAAGGCCAAAACTCTGTAGGAATGAAAAAAAAAATGGCACACTGAAATATATCTTCTTTGATTGAAGCTTTCCAATCCTAGAAAATTGGAACACATATCATAGGACTTCAAATAATTCCTACTCATTTTGTATGCCTTTTTTGCATCTTTCTCAAGAATGCTACAAACTCTTAATAACTTTATTATCTGCTAACAGCTGCTTCCTACAGCAGGATGTCTTATTTCTGTTGGTCTGTTAGAAATTTTCTTACCCACAATTCTTCCCACTGCCATGGGCAATCTGCATGTTCCCAGTCAGGCAAATATAGAGATATTTTTAAAGTTCTTGAAACCTTAAGAAAAAGACAGACTACAATTTTACCAGTACAGTGAATCTTATTTTTTTTTTTCTTTCTTTAAAACATTATATGCTAATTTGCATAATTTATATTTTCTGTTGTTCCTCAGTCAGCCATGGGGAGAATGCTTTTTCACACAGGCATGTAGTGATAGGACAAGGTGGGATGGTTTTATATTGGAAGGTTTAAATTGGATTTTAGGAAGAAATTCTTTCCTGTGAGGGTGGTGAGGTACAGGAACAGATTTCCCCGTGAAGCTGTGAATTCCCCATCTGTGGAAGCATTCAAGGTCAGGCTGGAGGGGCTCTGAGTAACATGGTCTAGTGAAAGATGTCCCTGCCCATCTCAGAGAGGTCCCTTCCAGCACAAATAATTCTATAATTCTATGTATAATTTCATCAGTAGAATTTCTAGATGAGAATTTTTTTACTTTTTTTTTTTTTTTACAGGAGATTAAAGGTATTGAGAACATTTTCAAATTGAGAAGTGGTTTTGATTGAGTGAAAAGAGGCTTTATTTTCTAGTTTGCATTTTTTCATTTAAAGATTTCTGGTTTTCAATGCTAAGGCAGGATTTTTACTAGTTTATGCCTTTGTGACTTGAGTATCAACATCTGTGCTTATCTTTAGAAATGTCATTAATCATTCATAGTGTGCACAAATGCTCATCACAAAAACTGAAGATACAAGAGGAATGTCTAAATAAAGAAAATGGAGTCAAATCCACTCCATTCAAAATAACAAAAAATTTAGGAGATTTCTTTGGCATTTTATTCTTTTTTCTAGAAAGTATATTAGAAGTTATTTTGTTTTAAATAAAGGTTAGCAGTTGCTATTAAATATAAGAAGAAATGAATTATGTAGTTTAACATTTAAATATTTCAACATTTAGAAAATCAATAAATTTTGATTAATTATTCCATAACTTACCTTGCAAGTGTTAAAATCTTCATTGTTCCCTTATCTAAATTCACAAATGTCTAAACTAAGAAACAAAAAACATGGGAAATACAATGAAGGGTGGCAGATACTGTACTTAATGGGAGTTTGTAGAGGTCAACTGGAATATATATATATTCTTATGTTAAGTCCTAATTCTTGCTGAGTTAATAGCTTCTTTTCATATCGTGTCCTTTCAAGTCTAAATAAGGCTCAGTTCTGTTACTGACAAGTTTGTTTTGTGGATCTGACCCCATTTTACTAATGGTAGGACAAGATTAATCTTTTATTAGCAATCTGGAATGAATGCTTGCCTTTTAAAGATGGCAAAGTGATGTCAAAGTGCAGGATCTTGCCTTGCTGACTATAGCAAAGAAAGAGTAAGTTGGACTTGTAGTACTTAAGATCTACTAGAGCACCTTAGCTCGCTCTCATATCTACAGTTCCTCCTCGGAAGGATCAGAGCAAAATATTTAGAACTGGACATCCTTTTATGCTCAGACACTTGTATAAATATTTTTGGCTCTCTATCTGTTTAACCCTTTTTGTAACACTTCAGAATGGTGATTGGAAGGTTTCTATTTGCTGTAAATCTTCAGACTTCAGAAGGAAGCAGGTCTACTAGGACAACATTGCATATTTCTCATTAGGAAAATAGTGTTTTCATTGCTAACTTTGCATGTTGTAGTCAGAGGCTGGGAGATGAACATTTGACAGCCTTTAATAATGGGAAGCTAATTTTAAAATTAAATCAAAGAGGACAAAACTATTAATATTTGTAAAACTCTTTCACAGCATAACAGATATTGCAAAGATTTCTTAAAATGAAGAAACAAGCAAGATACAATCCATAGCAACTTAGTGCAGCTTCTTAGATCAAAATTTATGACATATGAGACAAAGTTGTTCACCTGTTGTTAGTGATATTTCACACCTAGCATCCTAGTGCACCTATTTTTATCTCATCTAGTAATATATATGCAAACTGAATCTTGAGACTGCACATTTCATGATCTTAGACTTACCAGCTGAGATTTTGGAGTTTCTTCACAATATCTGGTTCAGATTTGTGCAGGGCAAAATTAAAATTCTGGTACGATTTCATAGCTTTTAGTGAAGAGTTTTGTTAAACAGTCAACTTTTTTGACAATGACAGTAAAAAGGTAATAAAAAGAGTAAATGAATGTATGAGTTGAAGCAAGTGCATAGAAAATCCTCAGAGAAATTACATTTTTAGTTACTTTTACTGTAGAAAAGAAATTTCAGGAGAATTTCTACTTTTCTTACACAGCTCCACAAAGCAAAACCAAAAACAATCCTCCTGAGAGGATTCATCAAATGCCTGAGAATGTTAGTTGTTAAAAAAATTAAGTAGCAAATATGCAATTAGTTTATATTCCTGGCTTAATTGGCATAATTATAAATAAATGTGAGTATTCAAGTTAAACATTCAAATAAACTACATTCCTTAAAAAGAGAATTTTTATAGCTAGTACATGTACTTTTCCTTCATTTTAATTCACACATTTTAAAATCTATGTGGCTTTGAAGATAACATGATCAACTCATTGTTGACTCATACTTTTGTAAGCCTCCTCTGAGATCTTCTTTAACTAAACTGTGTTGGCCATGCCTGAGAGGTCTTCCATCATGAATTCAGTCCTCAGACTCCCACACAATTTTTGTTTTCTTCTGATGCTCATCTTTTAACCTCTCCTTCGAATGTCCTTTCACTGATGTTGTGACCTGGGACATACACAGTGTTTCAGATAAAAACTTGGCATTGTGCTACGCTATTCCTTAAAAATGTACCTCTCATTCACACTCTGCTTTTAAGAGGTAAATTTCCTCTCTGCCAGGAAAATCTAACATTTAGGAGAGCCATACAAAGGATACACATCTTATGTATTATATTGAAATTGGATTTCAGGATCCTCAATGTTTCAACATTCAAATATGTTAATGCTCACTCTCTGCAATAAGCAGAGGAAAAAAACCACAAGGATTATCCCAGATAGTAATTATCATTCATTCATGATGCTGTGTTTGGGCAATGGAGTGATTCCTCACTACATCTTTCAGGAATTTCCCTAGCATCCTGGTTTATATTTCAAAGTGAACAGTTAGGATTTCAGTTTTACTTCAAACCAAATGCAGTTCAAGAGGTCAAGTTTTTCTGCTGTCAATACTAATTGTGAGAAGTTAATCCACCCTGAAATATTAAGCAGAAATAGCAACATTAGACATTCAGCTTCCTTCTGTGTGTATACCGGAACTATAGACAGACAGAACATGTTCTATGTATTTCAGTCTTTAAAATTTGTCTACTTCCTATACTTTTTCCATATCTTCTGCCAGGAAAATTTCATTCAATCTTAAAACACCTTTTTTTAATTAGAGGTCTGCTTGATTTCTGGGTTTTCAATTTTTTGGCTGAAATATTTTGAGATGTTACTCAAAATAGATATTAATGATAATAGCATTAACTAGAAGTGTACTGTGCTAGTATGTCAAGATCCCAGCTTGCCATTGTTTTAAGCACTGAAATTACACACTAGTGGCAGTATTTCCTAAGGTTCTTAGACAAAATGAAAAGATGATAATTATCTTTTATGCAGGCAATATTGAGAAGCAGCCCAGGTAAGTGACAAGAATCAGAAAGAAAAATGAAAATAAATTTCCTGAAAAGAATTTATTGCTTGTCTATTTGGTTTGAACTCTTTGTATTATGGTTCTGTCCACAAGGTACATAAATTTCCTCCAGATCGTTCCTGGGTTTACTCTATGTGTTTATATGTTCTGCAGAATATTTGTAATAGTTCAAAACCATTATGTAAATTACTTCAAAATGTCTAGAAATAGTAATCTGTAAATCACTCGACTGTGATTCTAATATGATGAACAACACTCAGAAGTTTCACTGAAAACACCTTTCTGTCTCAGGTTAAAAGTGCAAATATATATATTTATAAAACAAAAATTACCATTCTGCAGTATTCTTGCAGTTATATTTTCCATTGGTATTCATTGAGAGTATTGTAATAATATATTCATTATATAAAGTATTCATTGAGAATATGAATTCCAGAATTCTTTTAATATTCAGCCATCATAGAATATTAATGAAAAAGAATACAATAAATCAGAGAATGCACTTTAAGGGGAATACCTTTTACTATTTTTGAAACTGTTCTCAAGATATTTGTACATTTCAGAGGAGGGCCATATCTCTGGATTCACCTTCTTTGAGTTTTGTCATGCAGACTTCTTAAAAAGAAATCATTATTAAATTAATGATTTTCTCTCCTTTAGCTAACATTTTGCTTTGACATGAGAGCATTCTGTCCCACCAGGTGTGCCCAGGATCTGACAGTGGACAGTGGATCTGAGCTGGCAGAATGGGAGTGCTTTCCTTCAGCAGTCACACAAGGAGCTTCTTTGTCAGCTCCTTAGGATGGGAGACTAAGTTAAAAAAACCCCAAAACTGTCTAAACCCATGCAGGCACAAAAACTACATCTGAAGAAATGTACAATACAGAAAGGGCTAAACAAGTTGTTTGATATGGATCAATATTTCTAGGGAAAATAGAGCACTGCAGCTCTAGGAATTAATCACAGAACCACAGAATGTTCCGAGTTGGAAGCTACCGATCAGGATCAGCAGTCCACCTTCTGGCTCTGCACAGGACACCCCAGCAATCCCACCCTGTGCCTGAGAGCATTCTGGAACTCTGTCAGGCTTGGTGCTGTGCCCACTTCTTACTCCAACATGACAGATGCATTATATATTGATTCTTCTTCAGCTTTTGCCTTCTCACTGTATGTCCAGAGCCACACCCATGCAGGCACAAAGAAAACTTGATTTCATAAAGTGGGAGCACATATGAAGAATTAGCACTGAATTCCTAGTTTTTGTTTAACTTTCTTCTGTTTTACCAAGAACTTTAATTCAACAAATTGTGAATCCTATTATCTCACCTTATCACTTCATGTACTGAGGGTGGAAAAAAAATTTCATTTTTCACAGGTAGTTTGTATCCAGTTTCCAGTTTGTGTATCTGGTTTCTAAAAGCTTTAATAGACATTACACATCTAATTGATTTTTAATGCTCTTTTATTTTTTCCTCTATAAATTCCTGAGTGAAGCTTCAGTCAGAGTTTTAAGCATGAATCTTGAAGAAAGCTATATGAAACTGATTTCAAAGGAATTATTTTTTTCCTCTGAAAGGATAGCTATGCTCTAACTGAAATGGCTGCATACATTTCAGAAAAGTAATTGTCCTAGAATGTTAAATTTAAAGTAGAATTTTTACTACAGAGAGGCTCATAAATCAGAGCATGGTTTGTCATACAAGGCTTTATTACAGTGATATTCAGTACTTTCGTTTTTGGTAGTTGGTACAATTTGAGTTGAACACCATTGTCAAACTGCCAAATTATTGAAGCTCATGAACCTTCTCACTGACCTCAGTATTTGCAGAAATGGAACTTAATTCTGCAAGTATGATCCTGAGACAGCTAAAGTGTCAAGGATTAAACATGCAAGCTTACTACTTTAATATTTTAATTATCAACTGAAGTGTTTTACAGGAAAAGCTGAGAAAGATAGTGTGACAAAATTAGAAGATTTTGAATGAAAATATCTGCAATTCTTAACCTTGTCTGTATAAATATGCTGAGAAATATGCTGTAATGTTGAGTACGTGCAAATTTAGATAAAAATCAACTGGACTTTTACATAAAAGTGGAATTAATTGCTAATTCAAGCTGGAAGACAACAGAGCCCTTGAATCATGCTATTCCATGTTTCAGAGTTGTGGCAAGGCTGTAATGTCAGAACTCAAGAGCTGGCAAACCTCACCTGCCATTAATTTCAAATAGTTGTCTAAAGTGTGGAGCAGGCTTATCTTCAAGAGCAGAAAACCAACATATATTTCTTCCATATGTGAATGTCAAACCTGTTAGCAGAAGAAGCATATGTAATAGGCTGCTAAGAATTTCACCAGCACAGACAAATTGGGTGGATCAATATGTTCCTACATCGTCAGTACAAACTGACTTTGAGTTTAGGTAATGGCTGACAAAATGATTCAAGAGGAGTATGTAGAGGAAATAATTGCACCTCCCATTAGAGAAAGCTCCCTGCTTATTCCAACGATGCCACAGAAGGCTATAACTGCTGATAGTTTGCTGAGCTGGCAGAAAAAGCAGGGGCAGCAGGAGGCTGAAATACTGGAAGCACTATTCTCCCTTTGCAGTCACAGAGCTGAAGGAGGTTTTAAAGATACCAAATGTATTAAGTCAGAATTTCAGCACAGGGAGTGTGCACATCTTCACAGATTTTTCATCTCCAAAGATCTATGAAATTTATTGAAGATAGCTGCAGCTGTCTGATAAAATCAGCACAGACATTGCATAAAGGTCGGGTATTTTTCTCAGCCGTGTCATAATGTGCAGTTAAGGTAACAATTATATATAGCTACCATGCCAGGGGTTACAACTGAGTATGAGAGTGGAAATCCTTTGTGGATATTCCTTTCTGTGCCCATTAATGTTCTTGCTGTACTGTTGATGATTATGAATTCAACACGGCACACAGCCCAGCACTTTCTACCTGGGGAAAACAGTTTCTTCATTACTTAGAACACTGTCTTATCCCTAAAGAGCTACCTGACTGAGTCTGCTCCCAGACCTGGTTATTTTTTCTACCTGATGCACACTTAAAAACATGTCCTATCGATATATGTGTGACCCCACGATGGATCAGTGGACTGATACAACACCACCAAATTATTCTACCAATGGTTCAAGAAACTATTGTTTCACCTGAAGCTCTCCCTGTGGCATCAGTCCCCCAGCCAGGTATTGAACCATGGTGTATTCCAATTCTTTCAGCATCTGAAACCATGGCAGGATTGTATTGCTTGTCCCTCAGTCCCCTGACCCTCCCTTCCAGAGCTCAGTTTCCATGGCATGCTTGGGATTCACTCAGCAGCATCATTGGTGTTCAGGTGGATGAACAGTAGAGGCTAGCAGCCTAAAGGTAAAGTAAAACTTGGTATTCCCTCCATAACATCCCAGATATGGAGGTCTATTCAGTTTACAGGGCAAGGTTTTGGGGTAGGTCAACTGTGTGGACACCCCTATTAGAGAAGAAAAGGGAGGAGGTGCTGCAGCAGCCCAGGGGGACGACAATGGAGAGGTGGCTGTTTCCCTGGAGTGCACGAACAATCCTACCTGCACATAGCCACTCTGCAGCCCTGGGAGGAGCCTGGCTGTAGCAGGTTTAATCAGAAAGACTGCAGCCTGTGGGAAGGAGCTATGCTGGATCAGGGAAAAAGGTGTGAGGAGAAAGAAGAGCAACAGAGAGGATGTGTTACAGACTAAACCCCATCCCCATTCCCTATACCCCTGCACTGCTCAGGTGGAAGGAGATAGAATGGTCAGGAGTGAGAACAAAGAAGAAAGAGGGAAAATGGGAAGGAAGATGTTTACAGTTTTGGTTTTATTTCTCATTATCCTGCTTTGCTATTAAAAATTACATTAGTCCCCCAAGTCAAATCTGTTTTGTTCATGACAATAATTTCTGAGCAATATCCCTATCCTGGTCTTGAACCACGAGATCTTTCATCTTATTTCACTGTTTTTCCAAGGCAGTGAGCCAAGGTTAACCCACCACAGAGCACCCAGCAAGAGCCAAGTCTCCCACTCAAGTCAGAGCCCATCAGGTGGATATTTCCATCCTTACAGGTACCTGACAGCCACTTTCCACTTTTCCCATTTTGATCATCACCTCACTCTCTAGAATGGGAAAAAAAAAAAAAAAAAAAAAAGGACTAAACCTCTGCTATTGAAACTTGATTTTTTTTTTTTTTTCCTAGGTGAGATATTCACAATTTACAGGATATACATCATAGAATATACATCACTTAATTCTACAAACACTGTTGATTATAACATTCAGTAATTTCAGGAATTCAGTGAATGTCAATAACACATATGTAACTATGGGTGTATGCATGAACACAAAGATATTGTTATCCCAATGTGACTATATTAGCAAGTGACATACAGGACTTTATATAAGTGGTACTGAAGTGTTATTCATAATGTTTTTGGGGTTATACATTTTGCCTTCAGAAAGGCATTAGTCCATGTAAAACCACAAATAACATATACTGCAAAAGTCTTTCTTTTTAGGGTAAACAAATAAGAAATATAAAAACATGCTAAAATACTCTTAGAAAAAGAAATTATACATAAACACACAAGAACTGCTGACGTATGAGCTAGTAAAATTATAATGTTGCATGTTTCATATATTGCCTTTATGCTTTAATGTAGTGTTTCCTCGTATTAAAATAAATATTTGAATTTCTTTGATCATTATTAGACAATGTGTTTCTCTATTTTTATGAAAATTGAATAAATATTGGATGAACAAGAAGCTCTGAAATTTTGAATTAACTGCTTTTATATCTTTTAATGTTGAAGTGGCGGAGGCCTATTCTTGTTCTGTTTAAATTAATGCAATTTTTACTTGTGACTCCTCAAAAGGCTGCAAGATAACAACGTCGTGTTTCTAAGAGAAAAAGAAAGGTTGGAAATATGACCTAATCTCCTATACTGTGTGAAAAAGTTCATAGTCATTACTTCTGGGGATGACAAACCTTACCATTGCCAGGGTAAATTGGTCAATTTACAACTAACTTCTATGGCATTCTGGGCTTGCTATGCTCTGTTTGTTTTAAATGCTCATCCCTTAGCTTTAAGAGCTATAATGCAGGGGAGGATCTTTTTTTTTACAGTCAGTAAAAGCAATCTCAATCATTCAACTCTATATACATATTTAAATACATATTACTCAAGTCTAACTTCTGCATTAATACAATTGCATGGATCTTTTCCTATAACACAGTCATAAGCACTTTTTTTATATATATATTATAGAAGACTGGATAGACATAAACAGTCAGATATATTCCTGGAATGCTGCATTGTACTCGAGACAGAAATCATGCATTTTATTTGCTCTCCTATTATGTTATGCTCCATTAAAGGAATGGAGCAATGTGAAACCTCTGTGCACTATGAAATCACAGACACAATCTGCTGAAACTATGTCACTAAATATGCCAAGTTTAAGCTACGCATGTCAGCTAAGAGTGGATATGCTAAATTATTGGGTAAAGTTTTTTTTTATCCCCGGAAATATGGTGCAATATCATGGTGTATGGATCTGATTTAAAAAAAAAAAAGAAAAAAAAAGAAAAGAAAAAAGAAAAAAGGTAGTGTTGCTTCTTCATAGCATGTTGGAATTTATGTTTTTCACATGGGTGAGAAAGTGCTTTCCTCAGGGAGCTATTTGCCATGAGCAGGGGAGAGAAGATTTCACAGAAAATAAGATATAGGAGGTAGAAGAGACTCTGTGAGCTTGAGGGATCAGAATACTTGGCTGAGAAAAGGAGAGACAAACTGGCCAGGCTAATACCAAAAATACTCATTGCAGATTATGGGGAATTTATTACAACTTACTGTCATGTGTTAGTTACAATCAGACCAAAGGTGGGTCAAGGATCATTTTCAAAGAACAATGAGCAGTTACATGTGTTTTTTATTTTTCTTAATAATTTCCACTGTGTAACTTTGAATTTGGTTACTTTTAGAAAATCAAGTCTTTTTAATATTAAGTCTCATGGAACCTCTCCCTTTAAGGATTTGGAGTAGAGTTGTTTTTTGGGGGGAGGAGGGGTTGGGAAGGTAACTTGATAAGTCACCTTCATTCCTAATTGAAGAATTTTGCAGAAGAGACAGGCCAGACAAATCTATCTCAAAGCTCTGGTTAACAACAGGTCCCTTCAGAGTCCTTAGGGCATGCAGGTTCAAAGGATGCTTCCAGATGGAGACAGAACAACTCTTTTTCTTGGAGCAGTGAAAATTTGCAATTTGCATCAAATTAGACAATAATTGCAATACCTGCAACAATTAATTGTAAATAATGAATACAATTATTAGCAATAATTATTAGTCAATAATTACACTCCATAACTGAGACCATTGTGTCTCCAAAGCAGTAAGAGATAATGCACTAGTACATTCTTCCTTTCTTATAAAGAAGTTTCGACTGTTTACCTTAAACTGAAACCAATTCTATTTTTGTTGTTTACAATGTAAAATAAGATGCATTAGCCCCTGTCAAGTGAGCCTGAGAGTCTCAAAAGCATCTGTATCTTTCCCATTTAGCCTTCTACATGGCAATGATACCTAGACCTAAAAACCACATGTATCAATACACAGATACTAGAAAGAGACATATAAATCCCCTCCTGTTATTTTCTAGACTAGTGAAAGGGCTGTGAATGTAAGAGGACATTCCACAGATTCTGATTTGCAGTGGGAATGCAACCAGTTGCTTTTCAGTTTCAGTACAGCCAGCTATTAGTTTGCTTTATAATATCTGTTACTATATCTAAATTATCATTCTGTCTCCCAACTTTAAGTGGATATTGTTCAGTGCTTTCCTTTAACTTACTGGACAGCAGGTTTACATGGATGTAAATGAAAGGATAATTTCCCTCCTGGCATGAATGACATGGCACCACAGAAGATACATGATCAGATGACATAGTAGTCTTAAAATACTTATTCACATCATTGTCAAGAGAAGTTACACTGCAATCAATGGAATAAAACTTATTTTAAATTTTGTGTGAGATGGAAATGCTTTCCAAGGAATAAAGGAAATATGTGTATTTAACACTTTAATTTCAGAAACCCAGAGTAGCGCACTAGTTATTATCAAAATAGTATTTGCTTTACTGAATAAGATCTATCTTCTAAATTATCTCTCCTATCTCTAACTGTAACCAGTAGTAAGCAAATATTTTACATAAAAGTTGTCATGCAGCAAGTGGATGCAAGGTAATTTATCAATGGATGAAACATTAATGTTCCATCTTAATCCTGCATACTTAGATGTTTAAATAGTGAACAATGAATTTTTGTCAACCTGGAAAGCATTTCAATGCATTTGATGTTCTAACCCAACATTCTTATTACCTGTCAGCAGGTACAAGTTCCATTACTGCTTGAGAAAAAATAATATTCTCACAAAGTTGATGCCACCTTCTTTTTCTGAAGTCAAGGGAACAAATTTCCCCCTGATCAGTATGGCAGCCTTGGAATTTAGCACCCCATAGACATTAGACATAAACTTCTCATGTTGTTTGCAAGTTCTTATAATTGCAAACTAGATAATGACCTAGGATAAAAGATCTCTCCTATTTTGGGGGCCTTTTTTCTTTCTAATATCATTCTTTATGAAATCTCCACTTCAGCTAGAATGAATTTCTATCATGGAGTTGTATAGTGACTAACACTGACTGTGTAACTATCCCAAAGTTATGGAGCTGGAAAGGCTGGAATATTTGATCTATTCTAGTATTATTCAGTAAATAAAGGTCATTTCCATGCAATGGATGGTTTGTTATTATTTGCCATATGAGTATGACAAATCAAAAAGGAGTGAACAAATCAGATTTGTCTCATCAGTTTTATCCAACCATTTGTTAACTCCAAAATTAAGAGATTACAGTTTACAACATGCCAAGAATATAAGATATTGAGGAGCCAAGGTGACAGACAGGATATAAAAATATTAATAAAATATTGTATATTAATAAAATAAACTCTGGCACAAGTTCCAGGTGGGCACCAATGCCTGCAGAGGAGGAAAGATATTTCTGGCCCAGTGAACATCAGTGATGAGCTATTCTCCATCTTCATGATCCCATGCTATGGCATAAGACGAAAAATTGTACAGACTTTACAGGCTCCTAAAATCCAGAATAACTGCTCTGGAGTGTACAAAGAGTCCCCAAATGGTGTCATGTACTCCCAGTCGACAGCCAATGTCAACACTGTGTGCTGAGGTGCAGCAATACAGAACTACATGGCGCACAGCTAAGCAAACAATATGCTCTTTAAAGGCAGCAAGTGAAATTGTTTCCATTACTCCTGTGGCACATTGGGCTTTATACCTGGAATTACAGGCAAAAATGCAGAAGATATTAGAAGATGGAAATAATAAAAAAAAAGGATAATATTGTTTATGACAATGAAACATAACCCTGAGTAAAATCTTTGTCATTTTCAGAACCATGGTGCTTATTCGAAAGATTTTTTTTAAAGGAATGATCCATTAAAAATGGGGATAGGGAAGAGAGAAAATGTTAAATTAGTAAATTTAAACATTATTTCATGGGGAAACAGTGTAACCATGGAATAAAAGGAATTTCGGTTAATAATATTGGTGCCATTCTTTCCTTGGTAATCAGCAATATAAAGAGCTGTATTTTTCATATAAAGACAGACCAGTAATTTAATTTAATTATGATTTCAGAAGAAAGAAAATATGTTTTCTAAATAAATAATGGCTATCCAATTAACATAAAATTATTTCAAGCCACTTTGTAATTTTGGAAATCAATTAAATTCCTTATTAATTAGGTATCAAAAATATTAAGATAATTTTATTTGTAAATTTAATAACTCCATTCAGCTATTAGAAAAGAAAAATCAACAAAAAAAGAGTTTCAGTAGTTTTAGAACAAAAAAAAGAAAAAAGAATAGAAATCTGTGTATGTTTTTAAGGTTTTAAGTGGGTTATTTCTGAATTACTTGAAAGAACTGATCAATATTTCATAGAATCTCACCACTGTATATAGTTGTTTAAGGCACTTTGATCAAACTGAATTATGGGTCTTTTAGCTCACTGTGGCAGTCAACATTTCCTAAATGTTGACAACAGTGATTCTTAGTCTCTAATTATATTTTCCACAAAAAAAGGACAGTTTTTTGAATAACAACCAAAACAGTCATGACCTGGTACTACAAAAATAGTCAGACTTGTGGACATTAAATGTAAGTAAAGAACTGAGTCACTGGGAAATGCGCAAATAATAATAAAAATGTTCAGGGGCCAAATATCTGTTGAATGCTGTTTTACTGAGGTTTTCAGTAGCTCAGAAAAGACACAGAGAAAACAGCACCATTTATATATTTTTCAGATACTGAGAAAAGAGCAATCTTATTTTCACAAACTCATTGAATCACTGGGTTGGAAAAGACCTCTGAGATCAGCAGGTGCAACCTTCAACCAACCACCGCCCTGTTCACCACTCAGCCAGCTCTACACCTACAGGTCTTGTAAATCCCTCCAGGGATGGTGACTCCAGCACTTCCCTGGATAGCCTATGACAGTGCTTGACAACTTCCCAGTGAAGAAATTTTTGCTAATATCCAATTTAAAACTACCCTGGCACAACCCAAGGACATTTGTTACTTGGGAGAAGAGAATCTCCAGCTAGCTACAAACCCCACTCAGGTACTTGTAGACAGTACTAAGGCCTTCCCCGAGTCTCCTTTTGTATAGGCTAAATATCCCCAAATCCCCCGGCTGCTCCTCACTAGATCTGTGCTCCAGACTCTTTCCCAGATCCATTGCCCTTCTCCAGACAAGCCCCAACCCCTCAATACCTTTGTTGCAGTGAGAGGCCCAAAACCTAAACCCAGCATTTGAGGTGCGGCCTCACCAGTGGCCAGCACAGGGGAAAAATCTGTGTCCAGGTCTTCTGGCCACCCCATTCCTGATTCAAGACAAGTGCTTTTTGCCTTTTTGACCACAGCTGTTGTAGCCACCTCATTGTAACTACAATACCACAGGTATTGTAACTCCCCACCCGGTATGTGTGTCAAGGCTATCTGCAATTAAGAGTGAAATGTGTTACAGTAGGCAGTCTCAGTGCTAAGAGCTAAATAAAAAACCCTAATCTGCTGAAAGGTTGGATTAATTTTAGTTTTGTTGAAGCATATGCCAATTAAAAGCAGTATTTGGTTTCTTATTAAATGCTCTTTTCTTTACTGAGAGTTGTTAAAATTTAGTGTGACTAATGAATTGTTATTGTAGGAAATGTGAGTTAGAACTTGGTAGAACATAAAATAAGTTTTACCAGACAAAAGTTAAGTTTTCTGAAGATCAAGAGGAAGGGGGAAAAGCTGATTAAGTTAAGATATATTTCTTGAAAGTAACCATTACTGAAGTAAAAATCAATTTTGGTGAAGAAACATTTGCAACTTTTAAAGCCCCTTTAGACAAGTGCAAGAGGACATTCCCTTTTCATTGTCTGAAGAAGGTCTTTGAAGAAGGTCTCTGATGTTTCAGGCAGACCCTGTATTGATCTGTAAATTGGTAAGCCACATGCCACTCCTTTGCAGTCTTTGACTCAAGGAGAACTTTAAATATTAAAGAATTGTGTCAAATTGTACACTTTTAATTTAGTTTTAGATATTATTTTTTCATTAAATAGACTTTCTTTTCCCTTTAGTTCCATTCTTTTTCTGCCCACAGAAGTATAGGACATGCATTTAGCCACATCTTCAAAAGCCTTGAAAAAAAGATTTTTTTTTAAAAAAGCCATAGTGGTTAATGGCAATATAAGAACAAAAACCAGTCTGTGAATTAGTAAGTATGCAAGGACAATTTTTAAATTTCTGATAATAACTCTGTGTTACCATTTGTCAGTAAAAAAAAACCAACCAAATTTGGAAAACACTGAGTGAGCTTGGTTGCTGGGTTTAGGAAACCATAGTTTCATCCATTATGCCCAAAAAGCAAATGTGTGCATCCACAAATGCTAACACTCAATAGAATTTCCTGGCTCTACTCAGATGAAAACACTCATGGTAGGAAAAAACCTTGTAAAGTATAGATAAAAAAATTTAGTTCAGAATTATCCAGTTTAGCTTGTTTTCTTCTCAATCTCTGTAGTTCCTTTCTTCTGTTCATTATTTTCTTTGCTAAAACATCCACTGCATAAACTCTTCTTTAAATCTTTTTCTGACTGCATAAAAGTAAAAAAAATTATGTGGAGTTCAGTTGCACTGTAGTTTCTGGCCATCTTAATCAAGATCTAGTCAAGAACTGAATCAAGATTGCTCCTATCAATCCTATGTACATTCATGCATTAATTATGATTGTCCCTAAAGTTATTAATATAAAATTAATATCTCAGAGAAAAGTTTTACAGTGAGAGACACTTCTCATTTCAATGGTTTTACTGTTCAGTAGTAGTAGCCTAGCAAATTCACTAGATCACATAATCATCCTTAGGTTTATTAGCATTTGCAAAGAGAGCATTTCCACATGCCTGGAGGAATGCTCCAGAATCCAAGATTTCTTATTTTGGAATCAGATAAGAATCAAACAGAGCCCTTTGGGAACTGCTGAAATTGATGAGTGTGCTGATTGTGACAGGAAAGGTTTTCTTTTCTGTGACAGCCGACACATCACATGGAACAGAACTGAGTGGCTGACTGTGGGATTACATATATACAGTGTATCAAAGACCTACCTAGGGAAAAAAGCAAACCATGTTTTGGTTAATTATGTCCCATTTTGCAAAGAAGGATGTTGCTTTCTTTCTTCTGTGTAGTTTATACTGAATTTTGCAATTAAAGTCTGTTACTTGCTGATATAAACTGAAAGTAGCTAGAAGCAAGATTTTAATGTTTAGGGGAGGGGAGAATGTCATTACTGTAATTTGAAACACCTAGAGAAACCCAGTCTATCCTTCTCAAGGTTAGCAAAGGTATATCTAAGCCAATGCTACCCCATGACATATGAAACATTTTTTTTTGCTTTTTACTTAATTAATAATAAAAATAATAAAAATATTTATTCAAGAAACAGTCACATAATTCCAACAAAATTAATATACCCACCCCACTTAATTTAGCAGTTTAATTTAGGAGTACATTTCTATTTCTCTGATTTCTCTCAATGATGTGTGACAAGGGTATTTTTTCCTCTCTGTTTTATTATCATTGCAAATTATTTCTCGAATAACCTGCACAGATTTCACAAGGAACCCCAAACGTATTAGGTGATTATGTAATTAGATCTTTTATTGTAATGAGTATGCCATGAAAAAGAATGGATTAAGGTCATAGAGAATAAATTTAGCTCTGACATTTGCTATTTCAGAGTGCTTACTTTTACAGCTCTAGTAGTCTATTAATAGCTTTGTTTGTACAAATGTGTAGATGTGGCATGCCACTATGACATTTTTCTCTCACTTGAAAATTCCAGAAGGAGTTGATTTCAACTGCTTTTAAAAGTAATGTGGCGCTCCTTTGGAAGACTTTTTTTTTCTCAGTTGAAGATGTTAGATGATTCTAAGATGCTTAAAAGAATAACAGAAAATTCAGTAGCTTAGGCTTCTGTTATCTTCATATCTTATTAATGTCTTATTGTTGTAAGGTACAGAAGCATTAATTTAGGACTTGTATAATTTATAAGAGAAAGGAATTCGGGTGGTCTGAGTATATAAACTCTTCTGGCTTTACATGACTCCTGAAGTTTTGATAAGAGATTCTCAAAATACAGATAAAGCACTCTAAGTTTCCAACTATGTTATGGTTTGTTTGGTTTAGTTTTGGTTTTAATTCTATGGTTTGCATAATGAACTAAAATATATCAAATACATTATTTTCAGTTTGGGATGCAGAAATGTATATATTGGCTTTATACTGAAGACTTGACATTTATTTCACTGAAAAACCCCTTTGAAATAAGAAAGTTTTTTCTTTTTTTTTTTTTTCAAAATAGGTGATTTTATGTCTCACTTACTTTAGATTCCAGAAGCATCATTCTCGTTTGTTTGACTGGGTTGTTTTTTTGGGTTTTTTTTGTATGCAAATGGACTATATTTTAGCAATAGGTAGGATTCAGGTTTGCATCTTAATTGGTGACTTAGAATGCCCAGCATTATCCTTCAGCAAAGTCAGCCTTTCATATTGAAATTCTTGAATGTCACAAGGACTGAGAGTAGATGGAGAACTATTATTATGTTTATTTTAAACTGCCCTAGAGTTTCAATAACGCTCTCCAGAAGAGGTGAAGAGCATAGCATTTACCCACTTGTATAGATGTTATTTTATATAAATTGTTTTAAATGTTCTAATTTGTAATACTGAAAGAGAGACTGTGTGACCTCTTTTAGCTGAGCAGGAAAAGTATTTGCAAATAGAATATCAATAGATATGTTAGAAATGTGTGTGTATGTGTGTATTTGTGTTTGGATATATATACCAGCACATACACAGAAAAATAAATAAAGCATAAAAGGATTATGTATTTCCTAATGCACAGACAAGATCTCAAATGAGTTTAGAAACTATTAGGCTAAGCAGCAATGGGTGCAATCCCCCAGAAAAACATCAGAAGAGACTTTAATGATCAGTCAAGCACCATTCAGGCGGGAAGGAGCCCTCTGTCTTGGCAGATTGTTGTCTTGCAAATCCTCTCAGGCTGATCCTTTTCCACGTTTTTGCTTTAGGATTTTAAGCCTGTGCATTTCATTGGTCTTCCACCTTGAACTTTTTAGATACTAATGATCTCCACCTCTACAGTTTTGTCAACATTTCTTATCTTGCATGACCCTCACTGATCTGTCATAAAATGTAGCAAATTTTTCTGGTCTCTGAGCCATGGTATCAGTGCTGAGCCTTAGATCCTTGGAAGACACCTTCAGAGTTTCTTGTTTGAGATGAGAATAAATCACAGTGATTTAGGAAGGAAAGGATTATATGGGTATTCTGATTGCGAACTTCATTATTGTTAAATCGGTTAGCTTTAGCAAAAAAGCATTAGACATTTTCATTTGAAATAAAACATAGAGAGGATGGAAAAGGAAATATATCTTTTTGCTATAATAAGGAATATTGAAATAGTCCAATAATTTTTGAAGATTGGAGGAGGCAGCTACTGCTAAATGGTTTATTAGTCTTGGCTCCACACAAAAAATAACTAGCCTTGGCACATAAGACTTTATCAAATCCCATAACTCTCCACTTTCTATTTCTCTTGTATATGAGCTTAAGCAGCAACGTTTTAGAAGGCTGAAAAATGTCTGGTACCAACAGAGTAGAGCTGGAGTATGACAATGATAAGTGCAATGCATATGGAAACATCTTTTCCTTCACATAAGCATGTGATTGTCTATGTATGAGAGTAGAACATCTAGAAAAATAATAGTCTATTTTAAAACTTATGATCTTAACATTTGTTTTAGGAGAAGCAGAGTTGTTATTCTCAGCTTACAGATGGAAAAGCTAAAATCACAGAGCCATAATAAAATATAACATATATAAAATATAGCACAGAGGCTGCAGGGCAGCTCATAATTTAATTTAATTCTCAGTTCAATACTCAATGTCTGTGTGGCTTCACTGCACTCTTGTCCACACTTCAAGCCCCTGTAATACTCCTAAGTATATGATAAAAAAGCTGATGCATGCATGTCAAACCACTGGGTAACCTCAGGTGGTGAGCCATGATAAGCTCTATTGTTTGAAAAAAATACTTCATCCCTAAATTCATTCACTAAGGCTATAAAAATCAAATCAGATCCTAAAATGACATTTCAGTGGGTTCATTGTCAAGGTTAGGTGTTTAACCATCTATAAAATTCTTGATCAAAAAGGAGGATTTAGACATGAAAGCTCTGCCTTTCTTTCCAATGTGGTACCATGGGGCATCCTTGATTTTCCTTGCTTGCAAAAGGAGGATGCACAAAAGGTATTTCCAAATGACTTGATATCTGGAACAAAGTTATGGTGGTTTTCTGATGTGAATTAAAACCAGGCCTGCTTCAAAAACTTCTGATATTTTCTGTACCTGCATTGCAGTTATTTTGGTTGGAAGGGACGGAGCTCAGAGAAGTGAATATTATATATGTATAGGATAAGGAGCTGGGAGAGTGACATTGATATGATCTGCTCTACAGGTTTCCTTGTAATGTCCCAATACCTCTTGAAATGTGAGAAGAGACACTGTTCTGATATATAGTGCAGAAATAATTGCCTTCTGTGTCCGTCCAGCACCACACATACAGTAGAAGGCCTTTAAAAGATTTGT
This sequence comes from Pseudopodoces humilis, assembly GCF_049639895.1. Lineage (NCBI taxonomy): Eukaryota > Metazoa > Chordata > Aves > Passeriformes > Paridae > Pseudopodoces > Pseudopodoces humilis. The sequence goes on from NC_142201.1 coordinate 99,852,233, forward strand.
GAAAGATCCTGCAATATGAATTTATTTTCTTTTGGCAGCAGTGGGGTTGTTGAAATACCTCAGATTGTCTTCTGAAGGTTAATTAATTTTATGCTAAGAAGCTAGTCTTTCAGAATCAGCCATCTAGTGGAAATAGAAAAGTCTTTAATTAACAAACATTGGATATAATACTCAGTAGTTATATGAAGACACACAAACCTGCAGTTTTTATATTATCACACCATGTAATTATTTCTCCATATCTTCCACTATCCCAGGTTTTCATAAAAAAAACCCCAAAAACTGCAAAACCTTTGTACTTCTTCAAATTGGATCTTGCTTTTTACTGCACTGCTGCTAACGCTAGAAGAATACTTCAGAATATAGAATTAGTAGGAAGATTCTTTCCTTGAAATGTACCACAAAATAATTAAGTTTTTTGCTTTTAAAAAATGACTTTGACATCTGTGTTCTTAACTCCAAACATTAAGAAGCAGCATTCTAAGAAAAAATATCTATTTTTAAGCAAACTCCAAGGGAAATGTAAAAATATTTTTCTGTCAATATCTGAAAATCATATTAGTACATTACACAGCAGGACTTTTTTAGGACATAAATCACTACAATATTAGAGAACTATTGATTATATTTAAGCTTTTAAGTTTTGTTTTAAATTTCAGATTCACTTGGCTAAACAATGACAGAATAGATTACTTGAATTGTAGAAGATGATTAGGAAAAACATTTATGCTTGTGTAAGTTCTTTTAGTGCTGTAGGTAACAATTTCACTGCATGGATAGAACATTGGTTAAAAAGAGAAACCAAATTATTGATATTTTGGCATAGGAATGGTTACATGGAGAGTCAAGTCTCCTGAACAGGATGGTGCCCAACAATTTCAAGCAATGGGTGTCTCCATTGCTGACAGCAGCCTCTTCAGCTCAATGGCATAAACATTTCTTTCCTAATTTCAGAGTCTCCAGCTGATCATGATGCCTAGAGAGGCTGCCTGGAACGGAGGCTAGACAGAGTTAAAGGAATAAAGTAGGTATTTATTAAAAGGCCTTCCAAGGGTACACCTTGGGCAGTACAAGAGCCTGACTGGCTCTACCCAAAATTGATCCAAAATGGACACAAGATGGACTACCAGTCACAAGTTTTCATACTTTTATAAGTTTTGGTCCATTTACATATTGGGGTTAAGAGTCCAATTACAGCTTCTGGTTATGAAGCTATAATTCTCTTTGCTCTCCACAATTTGCTGTTGTTTATACTTTTTGGGCCTGAAGCTGTAACAGTGTCCTTGGTCCCTGCTAACACCACTGGCTGTCTTTAGGTCTGCTCCCATTGTAGTTACTCAAATGTTACTTATTTTATTGTAAATTGTGATTCCAATTTATAATCCCTACTAATTTTCCTCCGTTCTTGAAAGGGGCAGGGAGAAAAGGGAACATCTTGAGTGGGTTTAATTTTATAGCTGTGTTTTAAGCCAGCACATTTACAGAACTGGTTGCAAGGCTAATATTTTAACATAATTATTCAGTTTCAGAATGTTTCAAAAGTTAGTATCTGAATTTTTTTATCATGTCTATCTCATATCAAATGATGGTAGGACTTGACTTTTAAGTTTCTGTAGCACTTCTATTTTAATTTGAAACCATTTGAGTATAAATTTAGCCATTGATTTGGATGTAGTATTTGAGGGGTGAATATTTAAAGGGTGGATAAAAGAGGAATGAATTCAAAATTCACTAATTTAAGTATTTAAAACAGGTGACCTCTCTTTCACTGAAACTAACTATGCTTTACATTTTATTCTGGGTCAGGCCTGAAGAAATATTTAATTATTTATTCTACATCTTAATTAGGTATCTTTGAGATAATATTCCTTTTTTTTTACTTCAGCCAAATTAATCTTGAACTTCCAAGATAACGATTTGTTCTTATTAGTTTCAATTTGGACTCTATCCTTGATCTCATCCAAGTTAAGACAAAAGCTGTACTTCCCGGGAAGAAAGCTCTTTGAAGTTTGCCCAGTCACAGAAAAATCTGGGCATACTTACACAGAAATATGCTATATAATCATCACCCTTGTAAAAAAAAATTCAAGATTAAATATTGAGGAAAATGTTAAAGGGTTTTTTTTGGGTTTTTTTTTTTGTGGTGGGGGCACAGGGGATAAATAAGTTGTAATTGATATAAAGCTGGTATAAGTTCATCAGAACAGCTGTAGGCATGCACTGTGGTGGTTTTGTACTCTGTATTCTTGCCTGCCCACGGTCCTTTACTTTGCACAGCAGCATAAACCAGCATTTCTAAGTACAGACATCTTACTGTGCATCCTTACCCTAGCCTTGTTATTGAGGAAAATTCCAGTTTGTTGACAATGCCTAGGGATTTCTCTGTCAGGAAAGAGTTTCTGCTCTGGACCAGGGAATTTTGCTGTTGGAGCCAGAAAACTAGTATTGTGTTGCAGAATTTTCTGGGGTATAGGTATTGTTTTACTAAACCCATAAGGATGAGTATGGTTTTGGCTGAGATAAATGTAATTTTCTTCTTAGTAGCTGGTACAATGCTGTGTTTTGTATTTAGTATGAGAATAACGTTGATAATACACAGATTGGCTGCTGCTAAATTGTGCTTACTTTAAGGCAAGGACTTTTCAGTTTCCCGTGCCCTGCCAGGAAGCAGGGGCACAAGCAGCTGGGAGGGAGCATGGCTGAGACACCTGACCCGGAGTGACCAATGGGATATTCCAAAATACAGAATGTTATGTCCAGTATATAAACTGGAGGCAGCTGGATGGGGAATGGGCTGGGCATCAGCGAGTGTGCGATGAGTAAACACGTTAAGGATCGCTTGTTTCTCTTGGGTTTTATTCCCCTCCCTCCCCACCTTCTTCCCTGTCTCCCTCCTTCCCTCTCCCCCTCATTAATACTATTATTATTGTTTATTATAATTGTTGTTTATTATTATTGTTGTTGTTATTACTGTTTTTGTTGTTGCTTCTGTTGTTATATTTTATTTCAATTATAAACTCATTCTATCTCACCCCAAGTGCTTTGCATTTTTCCAATTCTCCTCCCCAGGAGGGAGAAAATGAGAGGCTGCGTGGTACTTGAAGGCACTTGGGTAGGAACCACAAGAGTGGGGAACAAAACTTAGCTGGTACCCTGTTTTTATTGGTGCCAGAGATATAGGTTTAGAGCCAAGTACCTGTTTGAGTGACTGAAATGGTATTAGCTGGAATTAAATAAAACAATCATGAGTTTAACATACCTGTGTCCAAAACTGTCATTGGCTATGAAATTGTCTTTATTTGCACAGAACAAAAAATGGTGGGTTTTTACTGTGTTTCTTTTGTTAATTTTTTAAGGAGATGATATTTCAACGTAAAAAGATCAATGTATTTTTACATTTAAAACCCAGTGAGATTTACAGTGTAAAAATTAAAGTGTTCTGAACATTGTGTTCAGACAGCAAGTTGTTTCACTCAATGTGTTAACTCTAAGATTTTATTAAAAATAGAAAAGACTCATCAAAACATATTTCTGAGGCATATGCTTTAGAATCATAAGTAGAATTTTTTTCTCTTCTCCTTTTTTTTTTTCAATGTATATATTTTCCAACCTTTAAGATGATTTCCCAGAAAGACGTAAAGAAAAGCCAAAGTATATATGTATTTCTGGTGACATTGTTAAACTTTTGAAAAAGGCAGCAGGACTTTCTTGACTTGGTATGGATAACTGCAAAAGGAAAAATAAGGATGAAAGACCTAAAGGTAGAAACTGATGTTTTCCACTTTGCATCATTGAGATTTAAATCATTACGTGTAGAAATGCTACAGTTCTTAATTTCATGACAATTCTTCTCACTAATGGCACATCTGGGATCTTGCAAAAATGAATAATAAATATTAGCAGCTTCCTTTTGTGTTATTCATGAAAATTTCAAGGATCAGTGGCTTTGTAATTTCTGATCAAAATCCAAACACATACAGAATACTACTAATCCAGCTGTACAAGTATCTGTGAAATGCACCTAATAATTTGTGTTTTGATGTTTTGTTCTCAGTCAATTTTATTGAAAATATCAGTGAAAGCATGCCAATGTAGTTCAGTAAAATCAATTCTCAAGTTAGTATAGATCTTGTCAATTGGATATGCACACAGTTTCATGCAGGGTCCTTCTGTGGAGTTCTTTGGATAAGTAGAATGACAAGGAATCTTGGGATTACCTTTTTTTCTCTTTCTTCCCTAGGCTTTTTTTAGAGTCAGCATGAAGGAAAGGCTGCCTTTATCCTTTCATTCTTGCATGGTTGCATCAATCCCAAATTTTATTCTAAGCATATGGAAAAGCTAATGGATTATAGCGCAAATGCTAGAATTAGAAGACAAGAGTTCAGTTTGCAGATCTACAGCTGGCAGATCATGTCCTTGTTTACATAGAGGATAATGATAATTTCATTTTCACCCAGGGCATGAAATCCTAATGCCACACTAGAACAAAACTTCATACCTATGCTGAAAGCCAACAAAATGTCTAGGTTCACTGCAAATACCTTTTAAATAAGAGAGGCAAAGTTGCAAGGCCATTCCCTGTATCCTCTGCCAGAGGATACTTCATCAGACTCTGATGAAGAAGATCTGCCATACACCCTTCAAATATTTAGCAATCCCTGCCAACACACTTGTTGGGATGATTTTGACTCAGTAACTAGTGCTATGTATGATAACCAAGATGTGAAGAACAGGGTGACACCCCATGATAAGGACAGGTATGAAGAAGGGAATACATTTTAGAAATGTGAAATTGCAGCACAGAAAGTCAACACAGAGTGGGGAGACAAATGAAAATAGATTTTCACATTCCCTGTGCTTTCAAGACCCTTGCAGTTTTCACCATTACAAACAGAATGTGAAAGAATGGAAGGCACAATGAACACAAGCTCACTGTGTTTCTAGTCGTAGGCTTCATTCACCCAAACTGTCAAACAGGCTGACACATTCACCAGCAGGATGTATATCCTTCTGCTTAAGGTGAGCATATGCAAATTTTTTGATTATGCAAATTGTTTCCTGAAATAATTGCATAAATTCCAGACATGGAGGTGTGCAAAATATGGTAGTTATATAAGACAACCAACCTCTAAACAGATTAATTTAAATGTTTCTCGTTTCTATGTCTTATTCCGTAAGTTCTTTAATCATGTCTACGCATGACTTTCAGTCTTACAATTACAAAATTAATTCTGTTTTATTTTAGTTCTTATTGTCACCAAACATAAGAACTTGCTATTCCCGATGTGAAGATTCACTAAAGAAGCAGTTCAAGACTCTGTTGGGGCCAGTGGGGCTCTAAGAAAACAAGTGGCCTTTTCCTGCATATTCTACTCAGTCTCCACCTGCATCCACCCATTCAGCCCTCACTACTGCTGTTCACTCAGCAGATGCAAAAGAAATGAGCTAGCTGTTAAGATAAAGAGCCTATTCTATCTTCTGTTGAACTATAACAGAATTATAGAATCATAAATTCATAAGTTGTAAAGTCAGAAAAGTCCTCCAAGACCATTGATTCCAGCTGTTAACCCAGCACTGCCATATTCGTGACTAATCACCATCCCAAGTGCCACATTCACACTATTTTTGAACACTGCAAGTGGTGATTCCACCACTTCCCTGGGCAGCCCATTCCACTTTCTGTGAAGAAATTTTCCCTAGTGTCCAATCTAAACCACCCTTGGAAAGACTTGAGGCCATTTCTCTTATCCTGTCACTTATGGCCTGGGAGAAGAGATTGACTCCTTTTCACCTCAGCTTTCCTTCAGGGAGTTGTAGAGTGAGAAAGTCCCCCCAAGCTCCTTTTCTCCAGGCTAAATACCCCCAGCTCCCTCAGCTGTTCCTCATGAGACTTGTGCTCCAGACCCTTCTCCTGCTTCATTGTCCTTCTCTAGTCAATGTCTCTCAATGTCCTTCTGGCAGTGAGTAGCACAGAACTGGACACAGGAATCGAGGTGTGATTTCACCACTGCCGAGTACAGGGAGCAATCACTGTGGTCCTGCTGACCACATATAGTTGATAAAAGGCAGGTGCCATTGGCTTTCTTGTCCACCTGGGCACACACACTGGCTCCTGTTCAGTCACTGTTGACCAGCATCCCAGGTCCTTTTTCCCCATGACAGGTTTCCAGCCACTCTGACCCCATCCTGTAGCACTGCTTAGGATTGTTGTGATACAAGTGCAGGCCCTGGCACTTGGCCTTTTTGAACCTCATTCCACTGGCCTCAGAGGTTCGATCCAACCTGTCCTAATCCCTCTGCAGAGCCTTTCTGCTCTCCCAGCAGATCAACATTCCCACCATGATACTTGCCCTGTTGGTTTGCACCCCGATTCTTACCCACAAACACTCAACACTATCATCTCCATCATTAGGCTCCAAAGAAAACACTCCCTGACTTACAGGGAAACCCCATTATCTCTCCTTCCTTGCCTATCCCCTCTGAAAGGTTTATAGACATCCACTGGAGCACTGCAGTTGTGTGAGTCAGCACCATGTTTCTGTGCTGACAACCGTGTCAAAGTCTTCCTGCTGCACCATGATTTCCAGTTGCTCCAGTTTGTTACCCATCCTGTGTGCATTAGTGTAGATGCCCTTCAGTAGGTCATTGATCCCACTGCCTTTTCAGGGAGAAAAGCTCAAATTCCTACATGACTGTTCTCAGAAGCCCCTGTGGTTTCTAACACAGATAATCCTTGTGTCTTTGCTGCTGCAAATTGCTTTGCAAGTAATACATATGCACAAAAATAATGCTTTAAAGGACAGTGATGTCATAGTTACAAAGAAAAGATTGATATTCTGAGCTTAAATGTCATAGCAGGTTTTGAAAATTTTGATAAATATCGAGAATTCTACATCAAAATTTTTTAAACTGAAGCTCTGTAAATGCCCAAAATATTTCTGTTTCCCAAATGTCCTTGAGTATCTCAAGTTCTGAACAGACATGACTACATCCAAACTGCTGGACTGAATAATGTGCAAGTGCCACCAATATTTCAAGGTTTTTAAATATTGTTCCTAAATTCAAAAATGACACAATGAATGCTGTTTGGAACTACTCCATTGACATAAATATGGCTACAAGGAAGAAATTTGGATAATGTCTGAGTCAAAGATGTCAAGAAAATGGCAAAAAGCCTCAGTGCTGTTTAAAAGGTTTAAATAACTCAGCTGAGGTTGGATAAAAGGATGAAATAGACAAAAGAAATTAAAACTGTCTGACATTAATAGACAGAAAAGTTACTGGTAAGTTTGGGGTTGGTACACAGCGTTTTTAGTCCACTTTAAACAAGTAGAACTCCAGTGACTTCAGCAGTTCTGATTTATACTAGTATAAATGAGAGAAGAATCCACCCATATGTCTTCCTGCATGCCTGTAATAAATCCTGCCGGCTATTGGTGCTATATAAATAACATAGTAGGGTTGGAATAAATTGTCAAACAGAGGGTTACATATAAATATTGTCAGAATTAGAGTTTACGAGGTGATTTTTGTGACATGGCTTACAAATAATGTTGTCACACTCAACTTTTTCACAAATTATTCAGGAACAGGATGAAATTGCTGAAGCCAAAAGAATTTGGGGTTCAAGTGAAACTCCTAAGCAGTTTGTGGCAAAATGAAGATTTATTTTCAGGCTGTAATTTTTGTATTTATCTTACTGTCCAACTTTTGTTCTTTTTCTTCAATGATTCAAAAATATTATTTAAAGTGATAAAAAAAAAGATAACTGCTCCTTGCAACTTTCAGTTGGGAATATTTCTATTGGAGCAGTAAAAGATTCTTTGCAAATACTGTATTTGGATGTACTTGAATTTCAATAGTGGGTTGAGAGTGAGTTATTTTGCTCTTGTCTCCTTCCATCACCAGCAACACCACCCCTGCTTAATTTGGTTCTTAGCAGCAGAAAGATGTCAGTGCCATTTATAGAGCATTTAACTGTGAAGATAAAATCACTACTTTTCAGTATATCCCCAACAGGCTGCAGTGAGAGCTTTTTTATTTTGTAGTTTGTTAAATTGTAAATAAATAGGCAAAGATATGTTGACCTTCAAGAGCACTTATTAGATTTATACTTCTCTCTTTTTTACTGTTCTAGACTCAGGACTGCCTGATATTTTTTATTTATTTTTTTTTCTCATGTGTGTCTATTTAAGCACAGTACATGTAGAAAACTGAGTCAGTGATATGATTTCCAGACAGCAAAAGTTAATTTGAATTTTGGGGCTTCTCCCTAAATCACAGCTAACCAGCTTACAGACTAATTAACAAGCCTTAGACCTCAGACTACAACCAGTGTAGCCGCATGGAAAACCATAAGTCTGGGTCTTAGTATTCATTTATGACCAGCTGTAGATCTAAGTTTTCATGGGTTGTCCAATGCCCACAATTTATGAACACAGATGTTGTCTCAGAGATTCAATGAATGTTTATTTTCTTTCTTATCTCAAAGTTTATGTTTATCCTTTCTCCTATTATAAAACATTTTTAAATGTGTTAATATTAAGATGGCTTTGGTTCTGCAACATTTTTATGTTATGATTATTAAAAATTGATTCCAAGTTAGAAGAAATTTATAATAGGCTCATTTTACTGTCTGTACATTTTTCTAATACACTTATGCTTTACTCTATGCTTTCTGGCATAAGTCTCTATGTATTCTTGATGATGTGTCTTCAGAACCTCCATTAATGTTAGAAAGATTTATATCTGCACTGTAAAAGGCATAAACTGTGTCTACTTTTAATCCATCTCTCCTAAGTAAACTAATTCCCAGGAATATGTAGAAGTAGAGGTAGAAGAAATTAAAGTTCAAATTGCTTGGATAGTTACCATGAAGACTGTTCTTCCTTTAGGTTGTAAATTTTTTTAAACCCACATTCAATGCAGTTTTATACTGCTGTTTCTTTCTATAACTGTATCCTACCATTTTGCCCAAGCTCTCAGTGACACAACTGTAAAAAGATGCAAAGTCCTGTGGAATATTCATGTGACTGATGGATCAGATCCCTGCTTACCATCACTGAAGAGTCAAGCTAAACTCCAGCTATATTCAAAGCCCACAGATAAGTTTTGTGGTCTTGTCTCATGTCCTGTCAAGGAAAAGTTAACATTGGTTGGCAGTTTATCAGAATAGTGACAAATATTTAGCAGCATTGAAGGACTCTGGATTTTACTCAAGATTAAACAGAGTGGAAAATTTTGAAATTGATGTATTTATGTAGGATTTGTATTCTACCAGCTCAAATTCATTCCTTCAGAGTACAATTAAAATTCATTCCTACATTTTGAAATTGTGCAAACTCTGTCTGGTTAATCCATATTCTCTCACTTGATGAGAGAGGCTTCATAAGCTGCTAACCCTGCTCCACATCTGAAGGGATGGATATGGATGCAATCAGCTAAGTGAGTCTTTATGCTGCCTGGCATCGGGACAATCAGATTTCATCATGGGACATAAGTGGAGATTTCAGACCAGGAACTGAAAAATAAAAAGTGTTTTGCTGTAGTAACCAGGGGAAAGAACAATTGCTGGGAGAAAGCCTGGAAAGGGCACAGTATGGTAAAACAATCAGAAATTGCAAAGGTAATATTTGTATGTGGTCCAATACAGAAGAACATTTTTTAGTTGTTTTGGAGGCCTCAGTAAGAGCTGAGCTGTAGCAATGCATCTGAACAACTTAGGCCATAGTGTGCCCCGGTCAAATTGTCTGTAGCATTTCTTATCAGACCCTCTGGAATTCCTCAAGGCTGCTGAAACATATATTGTTCTAAAATAAGAAAGCAGAGGCTGAGAAACAGAAAAACAAGACCACAAATACCAGATAACGGAGGTCATTTGAACACCTGCACCATGACCAGGCACAAAACCTGAGGATCGCGTGCTCAGCGCATGGACCAGACAGAGGCACCAATCAAATAATGCATGATCGTGAGAACTGTAGTTTTAGAATGTATAAATAAGTGTATAATGCAAACAATAAACAGCTTCTGAGAAATCATAGTGGTTCGTTGATCAAAAGTCCTGAGCTCCTGTACTGAGCAGGAACCATAATTGCCCTATAATGTGCTTATATTCTAACAAAATATGTAATTTTTTAAAAACAGAGATTCTAACTTGAGATATGTTTCTGTGATAGCTGTTTAACTGAGAAGGCAGAAACTGGCACCTCTTCAGATATCACTAAGGAGAAAAACTGTGAAACTGTGAAGATACTCTGTGTGACAGGTTTGAAAGGTAGTCTCTTAAATACAAACAATCCATCAAATTAATTCTTAACAGATTATTGATCATAATGGAAAGAAAGGGTATGATCTCAGTTAATCTTTGTTCTACAGTTGTAGACATGTGGTTTCAGAAAAAAAAAAATAAAAAGTTTATTCTGAGCCATGATGTGTCGCTTTTTGTGGTATCCAAGGTGGGAAAGCTATTTCCTCTGACTTACATTTATTAGTTTCACCTTCATCTATTTCATTATTCTCTGCAAGCCCCATTAAGAAAAGGTAAAAGAGATACCAGTCTTGTTATGATTGTGGAATTCTTCCACAACAGAGAAAAACCCAAGGAATTAGGGTAAAATAAATGCAAAATAATAAAGATATTACAAGGAGGAAAAGAGAAAAGAGTCGAGAAAGAAATAAGGAAAATAAGGAGGAATAAGAAGTATATAGTGTTCAGGGAATAGTATAGGAAACCAGATAATTCTTGGAAGAAGAAAGGAAAACATCTTAATGTGAGCCCTTGATTCTTCTGAAATCCCAGATTTTATGGATATTAACTTAAACACATTAAGCACAAAAAAAATTATTATAATTTTCAGAATGTAAAATGGTTTCAGGATTTAAAAGGAGTTTTCTACTGCATGAAAAATAATAGCTTTAAAAGAAACTGAACTGCCTTGGGAGGTAGTTTGTAGGGGCATGCCTTTTTTTTTTTTTTTTTTTTCTGTGCAGCATGACTCTTTTAGTCCTGTCAGTGGACTTCCATTTGTATTCATTATGCAGATTTCTAAAAATTTTTCTTTTTAAATTTAGTATTCATTGGGTGACTTATTCAGTGATACTGAAATGTTATAAACAAGTGACTCACAAGGTTACTTGGTGTCACTCCTATGTTAATAAGCTCAGTTTTCCTCAATTCCATATGGAAGAACTGCTTCTGCTGTGAAGGTGAAGCAAATTCTGAGGGCAGGATGTGTGACCATGGTGACTTGCCCTAAGCCTAACAACATAAGGGAGCACAGTCTCTTCCCTCTGATAAACAGTTGAATCCAGTTTTGTTGTTTATGAAAGTAAATATTTCCATTCCCATCCCATGAGAGCTACTTGAAAAAATAAAATCAAATCTCATTGTGTTTGAAAAACTCTTCCTCTTCTAAACTATTTTATTGGGTTTTGAACTCTATTAATTTAAATGGTGCAGTGAGAAAAAGAAAATGTTAAAGCTGTTAGTAATGATTTACTAAGCATGTTGATTCTTTACAATTCAGCTTGTTCATTAATTTAGATTTATGAATATAAATGTTCATGTATCTGTACCCTAAAGAATATTTGCTGTAAAGCTGAAAAAAAATCAGCTAGAGAAACTTCCAACAAGTGAAACTAGATTTGTTTCTTTTATGAGGAAGAAAGCCCATTTGGAATAGGCCTTCTTTATCAACAGTAGAAAATACACAAAAGTAAAGGTGTTTATCTTTGGAAATACAAGGTCATGGAAAAAAAAAATGAAGAAAAGCTGTTCTAATTTTATGCTGTCTTATCAAACTGTGGATGTGTTTGTGCTAGTGATTTGTGTCTTCTAGAAGAAGAAGACAGCTATAGAAAAGTGAAGGAGGAACCTGAAATTTTATTCCATCCCCTGAAGTATAAATTAGTACTTTGAAGACACAACAGGATAATTCAAAAATTGAATATTAATTTGAAGAGGAATGTGTTGCTCAGGAAGGAGAGGAATGGCTAAAGAATTAGCTGCTGTTCCATGTATCTGAGATGCACATGCTTGTTTTCCATTTATACAGACAGGCTGAAAATATCTGATAACACCTGACATTGTCAACTTTAGATATCAGCTGGATGGGACTTTTTGAACACAAATGCAAAGTCATTCAGAACACAGGCTTCAACATAAAAGTAAATGAAAACATCCCTTTGGAAGGACATGCTTTGGGACTCAGGGTGGAATTCAGTGCCTAATCTGAATTTAGCATTTTGGATGCTGTACAAAAAGTTCTCTTGCTGGCCCTGCAAAAGGGTGAGAACAGTCCACTTGTCTCAAGTCATATCTTTAGAGTCATACAGATATCTCAAAACCCTGCCATGTCTGAAATGAGCTGAAAGTCTTGTGAACTCCTTCTTGCTTACAGGAGAAGTAGAAATAAAGGGCTGGAGGAGTTCTAGGTGTGCAACACATGGAGGGAGCTTCAGTAATGCAGAGTAACTGGTAACTTAAACAAGGATGGCCAGGAGGTGACAGAGTTCAGAACTTTTAGGACAATAAGGAGCATTACCAGAAATTCGAAATAATGGATTTAGGAAAAATTTCTTCACTCCCCTTGAAAAACTGGCTGATGTACTCTCTTGGGAAGAGGTTCAAAGACAAAATAATAGTGAAGAGGATGATAATGATGATGATGATTGATGGTGATGATGAAGATAATGGCAGCAATAATGTTCCTTTAAGCAAATGCAGTCCCAGACATTTCAAATGCAAACAATTCAATTGAGAAGGAAAAATCAAAAGAATAACAAGAGATCAACTTGACCAGCACATATGTTTTCTAAATATACTTCAATTAAAACAGTGAAGATTAGGAAGGACAGAAATACAACAGACATTTACATGAACAATAGCAAAAAAGTCAAGGTTCTGTGCTGATGTCAGCAAAGCATGTTAAGTGTATGTAATGAAATATATCCATGCACAATGTAGAGTGGAGAAACAAAGAGAAATAAAGGATCATGCTGCTTCTTCCGGGAGAAGAAAAATTATTGGCTAAAGGTACCGAGTAAGCTGAGGTATTTAATGCCATTTTGCACTTGTTTTCACCAGAATGGTAACCTTTGATCAGATTGCTGAAACAATCAGAAATAGTGATGGAAGAATAAGACCTTAAGTCACAGGAAGTAAAGGACAGATTGGGGTGTACTGATATGAATTAGATGTTTTCAGATCATTTGGAGCAGTAACTGAGATGGCTAATGAGATCCTCACGTCATTAGCAATTTCCTTACAGAACTCATGTAAATGAGTAAACCTTCAAATGTCAAAAAAAAAAAAGAAAAAGGAAAAAAAATTGGTGAGATTATTTTATTTCTCTTACAACTTCACAATTCACTTCTTCTCAGGTCGTTCTTCCCTAATCCTTCCTCCCAGATCATCAATTGCCCCTCTGCTGAATGTGTGAAGCATTAGTATAAATCCAAATGGATCTTAATTAACCAAAATTGAAAAAGTTTAAGACCTATTTCTTGTGTCTCAACCATCACCAAGTTTCTACTCTTTTGGATCATAATTTAAAGAAGTGATAGAGGTGTAAATATTACATCTATGATAGAGAAAAAACAGTGTATTCACATTTTAGTTGTTCTGTTCCCCGGGAGCAAGTCTCAGTTGATCTGAGTGGCAGCAAATGAGTGGGAGCACAAAGCAGGGTGACACACTGCTATGGAAGGTTGATCTGTGGGTGGGCAGAGTTGGGCACAGTTTTGTCTTAAATTGCTGATGCTAGAGCTCATCTGCCAGAGCCTGAAATGACTTCCCAAGGTGCAAAGTAGTGTACTATCAGCTTTTAGAATGATTCATTTTTCTGAATTCTTTTAAACATGAATCTGGCTGTAAAGGAAGGCTGATTACTCAGTTCCTCCCTGCACCAAGTTCAGTCTTTTGTCCACAGTTCAATACTAACAGGGAAGTGACTAACTTGTCATTTTTCTTTTACAAACAGCTGCTGGGGTATAATTGGTAAGAGAGAAAATGAACAACCATCTACAGTTTCTAAAGTCTTGAGGCTGGGAAAAAAAACAACAAAAAAACCCACAAAAACAAAACCAAAAAAACTCCACAAAACCCCCGCCCCAAATCAATCAAGAGAAAACAGGAGAAACTGCAAAGCAATGCAAAATTGGGAGAGAATTGGAAGATTATATCTTTATGAAGAAAAGGAGAAAAAAATGTGGAGAATCTGGAAAAGAACAAATGCAAGGAAAGTGAGATATAAAATGAGCTATCATTGCTTTTTAAAGTTATTTAATTGAGAAGAAGTGCCTTTGGTTACATATATGTGCAGAAGCAGAGTCACAGCAAAACCAACCAGAAGTTCAGCTGGCACTTCTTTAAGCACATAAATACAGCTTCAGGACCTAGTTACTGTAGTTTACCTCTCAGTAAGAATTTTAAGCTCACACACAGTGTAGTACTGTGGCGGTTGTGTGCCTTATTGTTTACATCTGACCAATCAGCTCACACAAATGAGAGTTGGGGAACCATGCTTGGAACGTTTTTGCAATAGTGTCTTGTTACCTTTATTACAGCCTTTGAGAGACATTTTCACATGCTCCTGATGACTGGTGCAGCATTGTGTAGACAGACTGTCGTGGAGCAGGTAATTGAATATAACCTGCTACAGCTTTGGCCAAATCAGATCCTGATGAATCATTTTCTCTCTTAGGGATGTAAGAAGGTAAGATTTGGTTACAATGGTAATTTTGATGGTACCCAAATGTATTTCCATATCTACCATACATGATACTGTTGTGGGTCATAGGCAGCTGAACCCATCCAGCTGTGTGCCCCATACTCTGCCCTTCATCTGGTGGGAAAGGACAGCGAATCAGAAGGAGAAAAGTGAGAAAACCCATGGGTTCAATTAAAGTAAAGTAAAAGCTGCATGTGCAAGCAAAGCAGGAAACAGAGTTGATTCATGTCTTTCCATGGGCAGGCAGGTGTTCAGCATCCCCAGGAGAGCAGGGTTCCAGCACCTGTCATGGTGACTTGAGAAGAAAACCACCATCACTCTGAAAAAGTTCTTCTCCCTTTACTTTGTCTTCCAGCTTTTATTCTAGATTATAATGTCATACAGTACTGAATATTCCTTGGGTCAATTTGGGCCAGCTGGTGCCCCCCCTTCCCCCCCCCCCAATTTTTTGGCACAGATGATCCTCCTTTTTGGTGGGCTGATGTGAGAGGCAGAAGAAGCCTTGGTGCTGAGCAAATTCTGCTCTCAATGGAGTGTTGTCAACCTGCTTTTATCATAAACACAAAACATAGAACTTCACAAGATTGTATGGAGAAAATGAACTCTATTCTAGCCAAATGCAGAACGAGTATATATATAGTGCATCCATTGTAGTAAATTGGTTTATTCTCATTGTGTGCAAAGTGAAGTAAACTAGCAATTGCAATCTGTCTGTTTCACACTGACTTTGGGACAAATGTATAATTATACATGTATAATCATTATCCATTTAAGATGTTCATAGAAATAACTCCTTGATGTGATGGTGATGATCTGTAATCAATTTATCATTAAGATTTTATCTTATTTATACAATTGGACACTATCCTGAACAACTTGCCTTGGCTGATCATGCTTGAGATGGTTTAGAATAGATTATTTCCAGATATCCCTTTCTCAATCTGTGTTCTGTTACCATAACTAGATACAGGTCTCATCTGCAATAAGCCCTTTCTAATAAAAAAGAGAAAAAAGAAAACTTTTTTTCTCTTTTACTTTATTGACACCCCATCCAAAACCTCCCTCTGTAATGTCTCTTGGCCACCTCTCCCTTAACAGCTCAGTAATAATGTGAGTTTTTAAAGAATTTCTCTTAATTCTTTTTGGTTTTCCTTTTTTTCCTTCGGAGTGGGATGAAGGACACACTAAAACATAACATCAGTTCCAATACAGATCTGAACTTTTTTGAAGTTAAGTTATATTTCAATCTGGATTTTGACAAGAGGGGGAGGTCTTGGGTGCTAGAGTCAAGCAAGCAAAAAGACAAGGAATGGACACATTGAAGACAAATTCTGCTGTTCTTCAAGAAAGGCAAAAGAACGTCTCTTAAATGTTTTTATCAATGCCTGGACACAGAAGTTGAGTGTACATTAAGGACATTTGCCAACAGCACTAAATTAGGAGGAGCTGTTAGTTCCTCAAGGGTAGGGAGTCCTTACAGAGATTTTGATAAATACAAGTGCTGGGCAATTCCCAGCAATACAGAATTTTAACAAGTAGAAATGCAGGTTTCTGCACATGGAATGTTGTAATCATGGGTTATGGCAAGGGTGAGGGACAAGAGGCTGAAGTGCAGCCCTGCAGAATTCATCTAGGGATTTGGGTTGGTGATAAATTCAATATAAGCTAAAAGTGTGTCCTGGTGGCCAAAAGAGCCAAGCTAGTCTTGGGGCACATATAAGCACAGCTGAGAGAAGTGATTGTCCCACTGCACTCAGCATTAGTGCAGCCTCCTCAAGAATGCTGTGCAATCTTAGGCTCCACAAAATAGATACTTTGTGATTTTTCTTGGGTTTTGGGGTGTTTTTTTTGTTTGTTTGTTTTTACTTTAATGACAAATATAATTCAGTGGTTCTCCTCATGAAGAAAAAGAGACTTAGCCAATTACTAGAATGAGATTTAAAATTTTTCCATTTACATGGTTTCCACAGAGTTGGCCAGGCTTAACCTGTGTGGTAAAGAAAAAAGATAGAAAACAATGTTTATAACCATATATCTAATTCAGTTTACAGTAAAAAAATTCTGCATTTTCCATGTCCACATGTACATAAGACCTTTCTCCTGCTGAGCCAGAAGTTATGACAGTAAAACAGAGTGGATTTATGAAATGAAATAAGTGGTTTGAGCTGCAATTAATTCCTTTATCTACAAATTACTTCTAGGATTTAAGAAATGCAGATTGTCAAGGTCTTTCAAACTGGCTAAAATTAGACTGCTACCTTAGTAAATTCTGAGCACTTAAAGATAAGTTCAAAACCTGTCTTCCTCAATACTTGGCTTTCCCACATACATTATTGAAAATATTGTCCTTAAATCTCACATGTGTCATGGAATTAGTAATTATCTATGGTTATGTCCAGGTAGAGTTTTGCAAAGGGGAGACTCATGTACATATTAAAGAAATGCAAGTCTGATCTTTTTCTGAGACAAACCAGAGCCTTGAGAACATAAATTGTGAGGTGCTGGTCCAAGCAAATAATCCTCCTTGAGAGTTTTAGGACTGAACTGTATGGCACATCCAAAATCCAGGAACCCCCCGTGTGCTGGGCTGCATCCAGAGCCCCGTGGGCAGCAGGGCAGGGAGGGGATTCTGCCCCTCTGCCCCTCTCTGCTCAGACCCCACCTGCAGGGCTGCATCCAGCCCTGGGCTCCCAGCACAGGAAGGACAAGGAGCTGCTGGAGCCGGGCCAGAGGAGACACCAAGGTGATCAGAGAGGTCGAACAGCTCTGCTGTGAGGAAAGGCTGAGAGAATTGGGATTGTTCAGGCTGGAAAAGAGAAAGCCTTAGGGCGTCCTAATTGCAACCTTCCAGAGCCTGAAGGAGGCCCACAGGAAAGATAGAGAGAGAGTATTTACGAGGGCCTGGACAGGGGGGAATGGCTTTCAACTAAGAGTAAGTTTACCTTAGATATATGGAAAAAATTCTTGCCTGTGTGGGTGCTGAGGCCCTGGCACAGGTTGCTCAGAGAAGCTGTGGCTGCCCTGTCCCTGGAAGTGCTCAAGGCCAGGTAGGCTCTGAACAATCTGGTTTAGTGGTGTCCCTGCCCTTGGCAGAGGGTTGGAACAAGATGATCTCTAACATCCCTTCCAACCCAAATCACTCTATTATCTTATGATTTCATGATTTTTTGGAGAGAAAATACTCTACTACAGTGGAGTTAAGATAGTTAAATATTGCACCAAAATTACTTTTATGTTCACAGATACTCTGATCTGTGTGTATCTATACACTGATCTGTAGCAAGACTACCCTATCCCATGCAATGCTAAGCAATGTTTCATTATTGTGACAAGTTAAAACTAAAAATATATTGTTTGATACCGTGCTTTATTTATTATTACATTAATCTATCCACATAGATACTTTTTCGTTTCTGCAAATTATTAAGCTTATTCAGTAATTAAATATTAACATAAGGAATGCAAAAGCATAACATTGTGTTAGGAAACTATTCATAATGTCAGTAGGATTCACTCCTGTTCCTAGATTTATTCCATACTAAGTTGAAAGGATCTTCTCTAAGAAGTGATTTTCAACCAGAGTCGTAGTGAAAGTGTCTTGCCTTACCTGTTAGAGAAGTTACCTTTGTACACAGTCTATAAAAATTCTTCTTTTCTATGTCAAAGACAGCTTGTCCTATGCTAATCAGACAGCCAGAGAGAAAGCTGGTTATCCCTTATATCCCACTGTGCCAGTCCTCAAAAGAGCATTCAATGTCTGCTTGTATATTGAGAATGTTCACAATAAATACATCCCAATTCCGTAATATCTAAGGGAGATTTTTATGAGAACATCCTTAACACCTCTGTGCTTCAACATTTAAATTCCTTACTGGAATTTAACCTCTCAATACTTCCAAAATCAGGATCTGAGTGCCAGTTGATACATAAATGAATCTCAGAAGATGTAGACCTCAGATGCTCAGCAGGTGGCATGTAACCACCTGAGGCTGAAAGTTAGACAGCCTCAGACAGATTTGTTCAGCACAATAACTGGAAGGAGTCTAAATATACTAGAAGCGTTTTAATGTTGACGCTGTTATCAGTAAGATAGAGAAAGCCTTGAACAGTAACCCTCCTTTAATGCTGTAAAGGCACAAGGATAAACAACTTTGTAGGGAAAAAAAAATGAAAACTAGCATCAAGCAAAGAAAACATACCCCTGGGTTTGGTAATTCCTCCCAAGAACAGGTCATTTCCAGCAAGAATTTAACAATAGAAATCATATTTTCCACACAAAGAAAACTTGCCTGTGGCTATTACTTTGTGTGAGTAGGTTTTATGATATATAAATGTCATGGATAGAATCCTAAGACACTGAGAAACTTGTGAGTAGCCGTCCATTTAGTCTTACCTCAAAAGCCATTCCTTTAAGAAGAGTTGGCAGAAAATGAGCCAATAAAATCTCAGTATGTGACATTTAATCTCTGCCACAGACCACAATCTTGAGATCACTTACAACCCTTTTTTCCTGATGAGTTACTAGAATAGCTTTGTAGAAATATATTCTTACTTCTTTTGTACTGGGGAAAGTAATCCTGTGTCAGCTTCACATGGGCTGATGTCCTGGCATATCTCTAAAAACATCAGAAACTTGTTGCATAGCACTCTTTGCTCCTTACTGCTTCAGAATGATTGGTTATGCTGGATTAAAAATTATTCAGCAGTAAGCCACATATTGTAATTCCAGTTACATTCTTTTTTGCACCTTTTTGCAAGTTAGTGAAAATGTGATTAATTTCAAACATAAGAAAAAATTTGCTGCGAGACTTGAGTATTTTCTATTTCAGTGGGAAAGAAGTTTACCTTCACAGGAAGGAAATACCTGATTATGTCTTTGCCAAGCAGGAAGATAATTATTGTCTGAGTAATTTCAAAGAGACATCAGCATTTCCAAAACAGAATAGGGCAAACAAAATGCAGTGTCAGGAAGAGCTAACCAGGTTGTTTGTATAAATAAATAGTAATTAATGTGGTGAAGAGATTGCAGAATCTGATTGATAACATGGATGGATTTGGGACATAATGAGACTAAGGTTTCCCCAGGTTAATAGTGTGTTTCAAAAACAGAGTTTTCAGCTAGGCATGTTCTGATCAGAGACCTGGTCTGTCAGCTGAATTGGGTAGATGGAAAAAGTTTTAGCTGATGATGTGCATACACCATTTATGTTTTATGCTGCAAGTTCTCAACTGTTTTATTTTGGCCTTGATAAAACCCTGAAAAACAGGATACTGGATCTTCTTGTAAATAGTGGCCACACTTATAAATAAAAAAATTTCTGTCAACATTTAAAATTTCCCCATTGTTGTTTAGCCCTTGTCATCCAGAAGCCTCTGAAACAACTTGTGGGTACTTTCCAGGAGTCAATGCATCAGCAAAGCAGGTTTTGTCATTAGACATCCTGATGTGAACATTCTTTTTCAGAAGCTAGGGGAGTTTAATTGTATAGAGACAATGAGCTTTGTCTGGCTTAGCACTGCAAAAACCAAAACCATCTTTTTAGTGAAGATGTAGCTTCAGAGACTGGACTCCAAATATGTTTTTGTCAGGGTATTTAGAAACTTACAAGGTGTTTTCCCACTTATCCTCACAAGCCCTTTTGAAAGCTTCTCTCTCAGTGATGGTAAAGTGAGCATAAGCAAGGAAAGCTTTGTTACATATGCAAAGCAAGAGGGATGCAACCTGTACCCTGAGAGTCTGAAAGTCCATGTCCCAGATGAATAATGGAGCAGGATTTGCACCAGTTAATCTGCTTTATAGTTTATTCCCAGTGGCATTAGGCATTTTCCAATTTTAGGAGAGGGTTTTTGACAAATTCTACCACAACACACAGGTCAGGGAGATGTGCTTCACTTCCACACATTTACTTATCTAATCCTACACATGTTTAAACATCCTAATCTAGCACACTTTGACATTCTCCTGCTGTTACTGTAAGGAAAAGGAAACTCAAGTCATATAATACAGTATCTATTAAATCTTTAAAATGCACACACCAGATTTTGATTGTAAAGGTACACTCCATTCATAGAGTATACATTCACTTGTTTCTCCCAAATCTTAGTGCTGAAAATTCTTGTAACATCATTTTACTTCAAAATTTATTAAAGACTGTGGAAGCTGGTCTGGATCCATAGACAACTTTCTGAATTAGCATTATTTTCTTTAGCTCATTCCTTTGCTGGGGTTTTTAATTTGCTTTTTTTGTTTATTTGGTTGGTATTTGTGGGGTTTTTTTTGGGGGGGAGAGGAGATTGTACAGGCAATTACAACAGGTGAGAGATCTTGGTGCTGTGATTTTGCACTGAGTGGATATAATATCAGCTGTTTATTCATTGCACTGCCCTTTGGAGGTGAATACTTTTTAGAGCTGCATTTAAATTTCAATCTGTCTTTGCCATATCTAAGCATAATAAAAAGACTAGAACATTTGAGAAATATGAATGTTATTTCATTAATTTTTATAAATTTATAAAAGTGCCATGAATGTAAAAAAAGTCCATATATATCCTTTTTGAGATAGACCATCATTAGAAATAACATAATGATGTTAATTTTCTAATCACTGTCGCATATATATAAAGTATAGCAATTGATAAGGTCAGCAATTTCAGTGGAAATTTGTGTCAATTAAATTCACTTGGTATATATGAGAAACTGACACTCAAAATATAGCACTTGGAAAAATTTAATATTATCTTAATTGTCTTGGTGAATTTTAAAAATATAATCTCTAAGTTATGTACTTTAAAATGATGGCATTTATTTAACTCATTAGAAGACTTTTTTGCTATTAAAGATTACTTCTGGGTTAAAAGTACCTTAAAAAAAACAAAACACCTTTTTGCACATACTCAGAAGAAACAAAGATCTAACATCGCACAATGATTAGGTTCTAGAATGCTTCAGTGGTGTTGCACTTGATGTGCAAAGGAGCTTTATGTTACTACAAAGTCTCTTGGACTGCATTTTACCACTGGGAATGATAACACATATCTTGGGGTTTGCCTCCACAGAGACAGCATTTCTCCTTTTAAAACAGGAAATTGTTTTTTAGAGTCAGTGGAATAAGCCTGTTTAGGAAAACTGTGATGGTCCAGCTCCATTTGAAGAGAAATGCCTGTCTTTTGGGTTACTTGGATGGCAATAATGAACAATCTAAACATCAAAAAGGCATAGAAAAGAGCATTTTTGATGTTTCTTTTGACTGAAAACCAGAAATGGCAGGATAAGAGGATCAGAAAGACAGACATGTTACAAAGATTAGTTTTGCGGAATATTATGCTGTCTACAGTGTGAAATTAAGAACTAAAAGACAAATCCTATTTGTCTCACTCAGAGCAGTTGCTTTTAATCAATAAAGTCACATTAGTGTACAGACTTTCAGGATCATGTGTTCACCTTACACTGCTGAGCAGCTGTAATGAATAGCTGAAATGCCAACTGAGCACTCACAAGCCTTATTGGCTTCACATTGAGTTGTAAGTGCTTGTCATTTCCCAGATTCAGATCTTTCACATGTAAAGCTCACTACAAAATCAATGCTTTCTCTGTGTCTGGACCACAGGGAACTTCACACTGCTATCTTCTGATTTGTGTCTGTAGATATTCATGGTTTTATTATGGAGAAGGCAACTTCTATTCAAGTCCCACAGCCCCAGATTTTTCAGTCCAGGTAATTTCTTGGGCACACTGTAGCCCTTTCCTGCCTGCTCAGCTGGTTTTAAATCCTGTGCTAAAATGGGATGGGCAATGATTAGTGCAGCTCCAAGACAAAGAATATGAAAACCAATCCACTACAGACACCCACAGAGACATAACACACATTAAGAGCTTCTCAAAACTGAAAAAAAAAAAAAAAAATTTAAAAAATTAAAATTCCATGATATCAGGTCTTTTAGGCAGGCAAGACTGCCTAAATTAAAAATATTAAAATTAAAAATATTATTTGGAATAAAACTATTCCAAATAAGGAATGACATCCTAGGCCACTGAGATAATTTTTCCAAGTCATTTGACACTGGTCCACAGTTGCTTATATACTAGAACACTCCACTCCAACCCAGAGCCTCTGCAGAAGTGAACAGAACAGGCTGTTCAAGCCACAGATTACTACCAGTGACTACTAACACTTCATTTTTCAACTTCAGAAGATGTAGAACTCTATTAATTTTTAAAACTGAAAAGTACATGTGCTGAAGTTTCACCTTTCCACCCCTCAAGGGGAACAAAGTGTAAAGGAGACATCTCAGGCCGCATCCTTTATTGCAATTTATTGTGCATGTTAAGAAGGCACCCAGCTTTGTATAGTGGGAATGCTCTAAAGTAAAATGTATTGCATGGTTTCCAGTTCAAATGAAACCTCATTATTGTCTATTTTATTCCATATCTACTTAGCAAAACATTCTGAGCACACAGCCAAATCTTAAATTGCAAAAGAGATCAGGGAATTGATGTAGGCAAAATTCTTTTAGAATAAAGCAGTGCTTGACTCCCCATCCAAGATCAGTACATGTAGCATTCATTTTAAAATAAAGCAAAATTACAGCATTAAAAAGACAGAAAAATACCTCAGAGCTGTGGTTTGGAAAAACTGAGAACTCCTGCAGAGAACATCATTTCACATCAGATCAGTGGGAGTTAACAGGGAACATAATGCTGAACATAACCAGAAACATCTGAAAGTGAATCCCATTTTGGCAATAACTGTTTCTAATAGGAAAAGGAGGATTGACAAAGACAACCCGTATTAAGCAGCCTAATGTCTTAATATTGTGGCCTATTAGTTTTCTGACATCTACCCACTGCAGTTCTATTCCACCATACCTAAAACACTGCGGGGTTTAAGGTGCTGAACTCGTGTTGCATCATTTTAGCTGCTGTAGTGAATATTCACCTGACCCTACCGCCGAGTCCAGCAGGATGGAATTTCCATACAACACAAGAGATACTGTACAAAACATCTCTGTTCTCAAAGTTCAGCATTTTCTATCAGGGTAAATTTGTGTGTAGCAGATAGCTATAGATTGATTTTAGAGGTGGTATTTCATGTCTATATTATTTTGCTTCTTATATTTGAGTATTAAATTAATAAACATATTACTAAAATGTAATTTGTTTTCATTTACAATAGCAAAAATGAGCTGAGCAAATAGTACTTCTTGAATCAGTTTTGATCAAGCAATTTTATTTATGAAGCTAAAAACTATAATGAAAACTTAACCCTGTTGAAGAAAATATTTTCTTTTTCACTGGCATAAACCTGTACTTTATCATCAATAATATTGGACATGAAGGGTTTTTTCCTGTCACAGATATTTTGTAAAGTCCAGAGTATTACTTAATAAAAGTAACATTTTCAAAGTGAAAACTGAATGGTTTTTTTTTCTTTTAGTTAGATTTAATCTGTGTTTTCTGGTTTTGTCCCAAAAGTATTCTAATAGAATGAGCCCTTGTAGTGTAGAGATGTTAGCTAGCACAGCCCATTAAAGTGATGGCACTAAAACCACAGTGCAATATTTTCAACTACGGAAAATAGGGAAAGGAGAAAAATGTTTCTTTATTATAACACAAAAAAAGAGAAGTTCATTATAGCTATCTGGATGAAAATATGTATACTATGATCTAACTACACCAAATACATTTTTAATCCAAAGCTTTTTTCCCCCAAAATCAGTTGATGAACATTAAGTCAAATCAAGGACTAGTCCTGGGGAAGTCCACTGCTATTTTAAAGTAATACTGAACTTTGTTTAGTTTCACATTTAGTACCTCATAATTTGACCTAACTCTTCCAGAGCTTCATTGTGGAAGTTAATTATTTTAAAAAAACATATCTTCAAAATATATCTACCTGTCTGAAACCCAAGCAACAAGTTATTTTACTCATCATCTGTACATCCTGATGAACTTTGTACCATAAGAAGTATGAAGCAGACACTGTGGTTATTGCTGTTTCATAACTCAAGTATTTCTAGTCAAAAACCTCAATAATATCTTAATGCAGAAAGCAGGAATTGCCCTCAGATGTCTAAAGATACGAGGTCCTAAGAAATTTCACTTTGGGAATTATTGTGGTGAATATGGCATCTTTGTCTCTGTATCATCAGATAGCTGAGTGGATTCCCTGATCTCTAAAACACTTTTTGTGTTTTGAAATGCTAAATACCAGAGGAATTGTGCCAATTCTGATTGGTTCTCCAGTTTGTCCTTTGTGAACGAACTCCTGTTTTGCTATTAGACTCTCATGCTGAGCAGCCAAAGAGGCTCTCAGGGTGTAATGAACGTTGCTCTTTGAATTGAAGAGAGACATACTGGGAAAATTCCTATTAATCAGCTCCCAAATCAGCACTTTCCTTGTTTCTACTGGTGTTCTTTCCACTCATCTTGTAATTTCTTTTTCTGCATCCTTATTCTCAATCACTTACCCAGACAGGGATAGTATATCAAATACTTCGAAAGACTGCAGGTTTTCAGGCTTTCTATGGATTTTTATTTATATGAAAACTTAAGCATGCACTGTTGTGCAGGATCAAGTATATCCACAGATAAGTTTTTATGCTTTTGGGGTTTTTAAATTTTATTTTGTTTTGGTTTTTTGCTTTCTACATTGAGCAAAGATTTTCAGGCACGTTGTAGAAAATCTCATTACATAATAAAATAAAAAGGACAATGCTGGAACTCTAGTCTCTAATCCAATTTGCACCAGATTGTTTTCAAAATGGAGTTTTTAACCAAAGCCCTTCAGAATGCTTTCAAAATTATGTCTCCTTGAAAATATTAGCTCTAGCTTGATCTGTCCAAAGATTCTAAATTGACTATTTCTTGCATGTTTTAAAACTACTTTATGCTGTCCATCTCCTTAGCCTTTGTCAACATATAACACATACCAACAGTGATAGTGCTTTCCAAGCATCATCCTGTACAGACAGCCTGGGAAACTCTCCCAAGTAACTCTTGCCTTGGAAATACCATGAATTTTAACATCTAGTGCTGGACTTGATCCTGAAATAGTAAATACTCAACAGTTTGGCCAGGCTCAAATGTTAAACTCTTAAAACCAGTGAACTCTGAAACATCAGATTTAAACCTAACATGTTAACTCCTGATAAAACAACCAACCAACCAACAAAAAATCCCCAAATCAAACACAAACTGTAGACATCAAGCAGACAAACAGAAAAAACCCAGAAAAACAACCCACAAAAAAAAAATCCCAACCAACCAAGCAAAAAAAGAAAACAACCCCAAAAATCTTAACCCTAGTCCAAAGTCTATTCAAAATTTAGAAATCATTGCTACTCCACAACACCCATTTAATTAGTTTATTCAGGCAGATGCCAGCCAAAAAACCCTTTCCCTTGTTCATATCACATGGCAACTCCAATCACCCATCTCTCCCAGACTGAATCTCTAATTCTGCATTTAGAATAAGCTTCTGCTTGCTGACTCTTCCTGTACAGACATGAACATGTGTGTCTATGGATGGAGATGGGGGAACTGAAAGAGAGATGACTTCTGGGATCATGTCATGTAGAGGGGATGGAGTGATTTAAAAGAAGACAATTATTAAATTTCTAATGTCTTTAGGCCATGCTTCAGTTTTGTGTGGGTGGATACGTTGTTAATTCCTATTATCAGCAGAAAAGGTGCTTTTTAGAAAGGTTAAGCTGAGCCCAGAAAGACTGATGAAAATCACATTCTATATGTCTGGAAGGTCATTTTGGAAAGAGTAACAAGATAACTCTGTCTTTTAGTGGTAGAGCTATAATAAAGCACTCTCTGTATCTAAAAATCCACTTTGTAAGCCCAGGCACAAAGTTTCCACTAGTGATTCTGAGTTTAAGGCTAAACTGTCCTTGCCTCTTGTTTCATTAGTACATTCTGCAGCTGGACTGTAAAATAGTCCCTCTTGCCAGAACTGAAACAGGTCACTGAAATCAGAGCAGCTTTCTGATGCTAGGAGTCATCCTGTGGCTCAGCTTGAGCTGCAGTGTTGCCATGGAGTGACTTTTTTTTTTTTTAATTTAAATGGAGCTTTGTTTTTATCCTTTCCCCCTTAAAATATATGCTGTGAAATTCAATAAAAACTCGTTAAAATAATTTGGTATGGTTAGGAAGTAGACTGACACCAGTTGCCCCCATCTCTTTCTGATTTTAGATTTCTCTGCCTCAATGTACAGCTAGTTTTTATGCACATCTTCAGATACAGCTTCATTTATTCCCCTAATTTACTGTCAGACCACTGAGCTGTCATGTAAATTACTCTCTTCAACAGGAACTGAATGAGATGGAGAGGCTGGGTTCCTGCATTCTGTTATTATTCATTTGAATGACCTTTCTGTTCAAAAAAACCCCTGGAACTAATAGTCCCAATTTATATACATATATATTTCAATAAGGTTAATGGTGAATATTTCAATTAAGAGTAGTAGGGATACTTTAAAGCAGCCCATGCCATTAGGTTCTGCAAAGCATTTCCTCACAGTATAGAGAGGAATTACAGATAAACACTTAACAATTTGAAACTGGCTGTAGTTTAGTCTAACACTGTTCTGTCTGTGGGACTTGGATAGATACTTTATGAAAAGGTATTCTCTGTCATGTGGTTTGGGAACTTACTGCATCAGAATAATGAAGATATGCCCAGCTGGAAATAAACGTCTGCATATGATGAATTTTTCAATTCAATGATCAGTGTCCGGTATTTTACTAGAAACTTTGCCTAATATAGCATACACTTATACAAAAAAAAACCAAAAAACAAAAACAAACAAACAAACAAAAAAAAACCCAAAAAAACCCCAAACCCCCAAAAGAAACAAACAAACAAACAAAAAAACCAAAACAAAAACGAAAACCTCAAAACACCAAACAAACAAAAAAACCCACAAGAAACAACAACAAAAACCTCACTATTTTAACCTTTTTAACATAATTCGCTTGTTTTAATAAAACTATTAGTCTCTATTATGTGGAATTTGACATTGGCATTGAAGAGAACAGGGAATGGCAAAAAAAGCCACAGGTTGTTTTGAAATTCAGCTGCATGTGCATATGGAAGTGACCTTTCAGGACTGATAAAAGCCAGTGATGAGTGCTTTTGAAAATTAGAAAATTTCATTCCACAAGAATGAAATTCTTGTGTACCAATATATTAATGTCTAGCAAAAAGTCTCAAAACATAAAAATTATGTAATGTGAAATATAGAAGCTCCAAAATTAATCTTCCATCTTGCCTGGAATTCTGAACCAGAGACAACTCAATGTTTAATTTGATGTACAAATTTTAGAAGAAGGAAATTTTTTAAAAATATTTTCTTTATTTCCCCCCCACCCTCAATTTTGAATGAACATTCTACAATCCTAGAGTTCAGAACAAATACACATAATTATTAAGAGCTAAGAGCTATCATGGAGGTCCTGGATCCCACAGGATTTTTGGAAAAAAAAAATATGTTTTTTTTTCTTCAAGTTTTGATTCATGGGTGTCTGTAAATAGTTCTTTTCCTCATTTCTGGTATCAGAAGTATTGGAACGAATTTTTGACATTTAAAAAATTAAAGTTTAAAATCCTTAATTTAAAAAAAAAATCCCCAGAATATTGATACTATGTGGTTTTTGTTTTATATTTCCCATATAAAGTGTTTTGTCTAAACATATGAAGTACTCACCCATCCTCACTTGGAGATATTTTTTCCTCTCTTTTCCCTTCCCCACCAAACTCAAACATGAGAAAACATGACAATTAAATCAGACTTCTCCACAATACGGTTTTAGTGGTAAATGCCAAAATATAAATAAAATTTTAAAAGTAATCTCTAATTTTGTTTCCTCTTGTATTGAATAATTTAATCTAACTTGATTGCAGAGCATTTTATTGACTCCTTCATAAAGAGGGAATTAATTAACTTTGACATTCAAATAGCAAGTCATGCTGTTTTCTGAATGCAAAAGGTCTGGGAAAGGCCATGAGGGACTGCATTTGTATGAGAACAGTAAGAAATAGTTTCTACTAATACTTCTATTACAGCAAACAGGGAAGAGAAGGGAATATGTTAGAGTCAGTCTATAAGGGAAGAATTGATGCTCTGGGAAATTATGATTTACTGAAATTAAGAAAAAAGGTATTTGTCAAATCAACAAATTATATTCTGTGCATCGGCCTACTGAAAAAAAATACAGTTAAAGCTTCCAATTCTGATGTATCTGTGCTTTTGTCAAGCTACAGTTGGCTTAGCAAATGTTTGAAGACCATTTCAGTGGAAGGGTAAAGGCAGATACTTTGTGAAAAGCAGTGTGTCAGCAGATTTCTAATTTTGAGTAAAACCTAAGAGGAAAGAACAGATGGAGTAAAAGACTTACAATGGCTATAGTGCACAAAATGTAATTTATGTTTAAACAATTAAACATTTTGTATGGACTTCCTTAATTAACTTCCAGTGCAAATCAGTAAGTACTGTAGGAGGAGTTATCAGTAGTTTCCTGTGATTTATGAGCTGTGTATGAAAAGGTAATATTCAGAGAGTGGCATTGCAATAGCTACATGTGCATGAGGATAGCACTGGCTACACTTGGAAAGAATGAGTAAAAGTGATCTATTAATTCTTGGAGACAGCTCACTCTTCTTGTTGCATAATTTAATTAAACTACATCCAAATATAATGGAAATCTTGCTAATTGGCTCTAGGACATTGCTGAGCAAGACTTAGACCCCTTTGTTAACACTTGGGTTATTTCCTTTAAATACTTTACTGAGCGTGGGATCTACAGAGCAGCTGCATTTGGATTTCTTTGTGGGTTTCTTGCTAATGTTCAAAGGGCCAAGTGTTGCATCAAGGGTACAGATAATTTCCCTCCACAAGTATTACCCTTCTTGACACAGCTTTCGCAATAATAATTTTGCATACTTACAAAACTCAGACTAAGCACTGTAAAATAGCATGGCAGATGTTTTATGGTCCTTGTCCATTGCTTCCTTTCCGTGCTGCTTTGGGAGTGTCACCATTCCAGGCTGCTGGTACTGCCTGCATGGCCCAGCTGTCAGCTTTCCTGATGTAATAACTGTTTTATCTAAACCCCCATGAGACTCCCTATACTAAAGATTTCTGAGTATCAGTCCCTCTGCTGCTCCATCTAGTCCTTTTCCCTCTCACTGTTTAACTGATGTTTTTCATCTTGAGACAAAATCCTTCTGATTCCTCAGTGTTTCAAATGCCACCAGAACCAGATGCTTACAGTCTCAGCCCTACCTTTGTGTCTACAGATTGTGCACCCTCCTCTGCAAATGGCCTCATGACACTCTACTCGGGAGAGGTGAGTCTGAGCTCTGTAGGGAAAAAGTGCTGAATCACACCTGTGAGGATGGTGCAGCAGAAACAGACTTTTTTTGGAGTGAGGAATAAGTTATCATCTCCCTGAGTCAGGTGTGGAAAATTACAAATACAAAATCAGCTACAGTCTAACCTTGAACATTTTTCAGGTCATTCACAATGATATAACAGACACTACCTCCTCCTTAGAGCTCTTGGAAAGAACTGAGAGAAATTTCAGGCTGGAAAAGGGTTAAAAAAACTGATCTGGGGAAAAAGAGGTAGAATGACGAAAAAGGCAAAAAAGAATTTAACTGAAACCTTGTGTGCCCAATGGGATTCTCAATTATTACTATCCTGATATTCTCCTTCCTTCTTTTCCTCTACCCTAGACTGAAAACCTGTGGCATCTAGGCTTTATACATGCATAAATGAATGTATAAAAGTGAAACTATTTTGCACACACAAACACACACAAATCCATACACACACATACACACATACACACAAACACACACACAGACACAAACATTTTATGATTGCACAATGTGACAATATAATTTATATTATGATGGTTTAAATGTCTATTCATATATGTTTATATTCATATCTTGCACACAAATTATAACCAAGCTTCAAGGGTGGTGTGCCAGGACAAATGCAATGAACACTGGGTCAAAGACAAGAAATGAAAATGTATCTCCTTTTAACCCCAGTAAAATGCAAGTACACATGTATATAGCTCAGGACATCTGGAGATCTGACCAGTGGCCACATTCCTATTTCAACAGCAGCTCCTTGTTTTCATCGTGGTCTTGTCTATAACACACAGATGTCTCCATCCATGCTGTCTATCACTTACAGTTCCATGCACATTAAATTAGTAATCTGAATGTTATTCTACTAAACTGTCAAGGTTACATTACCACAGTGATTAGCTTTAATGACAAATAAGCTTTTACTGAGTGGTGTTTACAACTGTGGGGACAGTGATGTCATTCTGTACTTAGACTTTCAAAACACCAGTTGTCTTTTCGTGCCTGCACTTTCCGTGGTCCTAGTTCCCAATGCCAGTTCTCACTGAATAGCCTCCAAGCTGCAGTTACCTGGCAACAAACATTTTATTCAAATATCTAATAACAACCACACTCATGTTGCAGGAACCTAGAGCATTTGACTGGGGAAAAAATATTGATCCGTGAGAAGATAGATGCACATAAAGTTATTTGCTTATATTAATATCTTTTAGTTAGAACATTGGTACATTATCAAAATTGGTTCAGAGCAATTAGTCCCCTCTTCCATATAATCTGTTCACATTACTGTCATGAGTCCAACCAAGCTGCTCACTCCTGCATGTCCAGGTTGCCTCATCTCATTATTGCCACTACCCCCTTGATAAAAGAATGCATTTTGAAATGCTCTAGGCTTCTGAGGTTGGGTATTTGTTACTCAATTTTTAAAAAATTACTAGTCACAAGTAATTTTCTTGAAATGCACAAATATGTTTCCATAAATATAAAAACTTTTTTAAAGTGATGATAAAAATGTTTGCATTATCCACGATGCAATAATTGTGTGGAACAATGCACATAATAAAATTCTTAAGAATCCACGTCTGATTTCTCAAAATCCAATTCAACATCTATATTTACCTTTCCATATCCATATTCTGAAGTGGTGATGAGAATCCTGATTTTGCATTTGATATGTAGAAAAAAATTCCTATTTTATGGAGATCTTCATTTGTTACAGGCATCCCTGAGTTCTCCAGGTTTTCAGGAGTCAGTGGGAAATGAATGCCCTACAACCTCTTGTTCAGCCATGGACTGACAGAAGAGCTTGTGCTGGATGTCTTCCCATCAACTGGATCAACGTGTTCAGCTTTAAACTTCATGGGGAGACCAGGAAAAAGGATCATAAAGGGTAATTAGTTTCTCCCTTAAATGTGTGTTCAATTACACAGTTGACTACTACCAGCACAGAAACCTCTGTGTTTGATTAGGCATCTCTGAGCTGCAGAATCCCTGCCAGGATGCTCTTCCTTTTATTATGACATGGAATATCCTGCAGCTTTTTTCATAGTTATCTTGTCCACTGATTATAGGTTTGATTCATGAAGATAGAGCTTCCTTTCTTCTCTGTGTTTTCCTTTTTTATTTTTTTTTAATTTTAATAAATGACATTAAATAGCCAGTTTCCTGCAGTTAGTACATAGCTTTCTATTGATTTATGAATAAATTTTTCCCCTTTTTAACTGCAGAATTTTCTAATCACAACTTACTCAAAATATAATTTATACACAACACAGTTGTCAGACATTTTCAAATATCCAGAGGCACCACTTCTATTTTAATAATCTTTACCCAAGGTTTCAATAAAGTCCTGTATTATTTTTAAGTTTTTGTGCTCTAATTTAAAGACCTTCTACAGTGGACAAAGACCAATATATCTCTCAGAACGTTTGAAACCATTTTCTCCTTTCCATTCTTAAAGGCAGTACTTATATTTTTCTCTAGTTTATAATACAGTTGGAAGTATTTTGATGCTATGTCTTTAAGCAACTGAGGCTGGTGACTGACGAAAAGTTGTTGCAATTTTATTTGAGATGATCACTGTTTCTGAGCAATTAGTTTTATAGAGATCTGTGTTTTGTGGTGATTTTAGGAGCTTTTAAAAATTGTATTATAATAAAACCTATTGCCTTTGGATAAAAAATTTAGTAGAAAAGGCTTGTGGTTATTCTCTGCTTACAGGGCATGAGAAATGGTGTGAGTGCTGATGAGGTATCTAGGGATGAGACACAGGGAATTCTTCAGATAAGCACACACTGCTTCCAGAGTTTAGCACTAGAGCATTTTACACAGCTTGAAGGCAAAAAAAGTCTGTCCATCTCACAGGTCACTTAGGAATGCTTTCCACTTCAGTGAAAACTGTTATGTGTGTGAGAAAGCGTAACTGCAAAACACCCCCAAACCCCCCAAAAAGAGCAACAACGTCTTGTTAAGTTCTTTGTAGCTAAATAAATGTAATTGTAGTATTAAATTCTTAGACAGGCTTGAGTTTGTGTGAAGACCATTCCTGAAAACTGTCCATATTTCTTGATGTACACATTATGTAAGTTATTATCTGGTACTTGGAATGTTTCAGGGATACAAATCAATTTTTTCAATGTTGTAAAGGACAGAACATCAGGCTTCAGCATACTTAAATGCTGTACAGTCCATTGGTGAAATTGCAATAAAACTAAGCATCAAAATAAAACTTAGATAAAAGTTAATAAGCTTAGTGTGCAAGATACTTTCAAGCGTTTAGAGAAATTGCATTACCAGAAGTCATGATCACTATAAAGCCACTATCCTCATTAAACACTTTGAGGAGGATATAAGATTTTCCAGGAAGGTTTCCTCATTATAATTCTTACAGTGTATGCAAGTAGCTTAAAATTTGCTTTACCACAGAAAAGCAGTGAAAACTTTAAAATGTACATTTGATACTACCACGGATTTATATGATGCCAGGACATTACTTGGTGTGAAAGACCAGTGGTCTGAATGAGGAAATAATTGACTTTCTCAGGTTTTTATGCATCCAGGAGTGTCATGGGCAGTTAGCAATGCACCATTTATTTTCTTTTCAAACCTGATGTGCATTGGGTCTGGCTGGGCTGGAATTAACTTCTTTCACATCATCCTACATTGTGTTGGGGCTCGTATTTGTGGCTAAAACAATCTTACTAACTTGCAAAAATCGTAGGCTTCAGGGGGACCTAACTGTGGCCATCCAGCAGCGGAAGGGAGCCCACAAGAAAGATGGAGACAAACTTTTCACTTTGCCTTGAGTGAAAGGACAAGGGGCAATGGCTTCAAACAGAGAGAGCATGTTTAGATTAGATAAGAGGATACTAATACTTTACTAGTACTAGATACTAATTCTTTACTGTGGGGGTGGTGAGGCCCCGGCACAGGTTATCCAGAGAAGCTGTGGATGTCCCATCCCTGCAAGTGTTCAAGGACAGGCTGGATGGAGCTCTGCACATCCTGGGATAGTGAAAGGTGATAAAGGAACGAGATGAACATTCTGAAGGAATTAATTATCTTTAAGGTCCCTTCAAACCTAAACCACTCTACTATTTTATGATTTCTCCTACTGCTGAGCAGTTCCAAGACTTTCACTTTTTCCTACTCTGGCCCGAGTTGTCTGAGAATGGGCAAGTGATTGGGAGGGGACACAACCCAAAGGCACATGCCATAATGCTTGAAATTATGCATAGGTAAAGGCGGAAGGGGAAAGTTCTTGTTCATGGTGTTTGTCTGTAAGGTGTGCTGAGGCCATGACTTCCAGGACATGGTTGGTCATCTGCCTGATGATGTAGAAATGCACACATCAGCATTCTTTGGATTGCTGAATTTTCTTGAAGGGAACAAAATTACTTTATTAGCATTTGATTAATAAGTAGGCCTTTCTAGGATGGTCATGAGTCTGGTTACATTGTCTCTGGGATATACTGGCAGCATCTCAAAACTTAGTTCAAACCCCTTCCTGATAATTTGGTTTATATTGCCAAATATTTAACACCAATCTGTGCTCTGGACCTTGACTTCTTGTTACAATTCTTCAGCCTCTTATTTGATTATAACAACAGAAGAATCTAAATGAATATGCAAAGATAACTTTTACCGAAACAAGATTTGTGGAGATTCTTCATTAAAGAATCTGTGAGATTGAATTTGTAGTAGTAAATGTGTCAGACTCCTTGGTGTCAGAAGAATTGACATAAGAAAACAGATGATTATGTTATATGATGATTATGTTATACTCTGACTAATCAAAATATTGTTAAGATGGCCAAAAGAGAATAAATAATGTGTATATAAATGCAAAGTTACAATTTCATTTTGACCTAATGACTGCTTTTACAGTCTAATAGTGAAACTATTACCCATCTTACAATAATAACAATACTCATAAGTAAAATTGATACAGGAAAAAATATTAAGAACTTTTAAAATCATTATACATTTAAATCAACTAACTGTTGCATATAGGTAGAACCTTACAAAAGAAAGGCCTTGTAACACCATGGCTCAGGCCTGTTACTTTGGCTAAGTAAAAGGACTGTGGGAAAGTGATGCAGCTGAATTAGAGGTAGAAAAACAAATTATATAACCATATAGCATCATATCATGGTGAATGGTGGTTGGTTGAATTATGTTTGTTATGATTTAAAACCATGTAACTGATAAAGGCCTAACTGCATAAAAAGGCCTGGTTCTTTTTCAATAAAGCGAAACTCCTCTGCTCCTGCCTGGGGACTCTGCTTTGTACAACAAACACCTACTTCTTTTCTCTTATATTCAGCTTACTCTTCCAGTGTCCCCCTGGGCATTGAATCTTCTGCCTTAATCAGGGAGACCAGAGCCAACACAGCTGATGCAGCCAGTGGGAAAAGAGACAACAGGAGGAGCAGTCCTTCTTCTCTGGGGAGATGAGGAAGGATGAGGCAGCGATCAGGCTGCAGTCCCAGAGCAATGAATGGTCTAAAGGTCACTGCAATGCCTGAAAGGCCAGCAGTTGTGATTCAGATCAGAAGCAGAATAAACCTGGTTCTGGAACTGTTTGTTTTTCGGGTTTTTGCAATTCAAGTGTAAATTGAAGTCAAAGTTTATGGTAAAGACTTGTGGCTGAAGACTAATTCAGAACAGGCCTTAAGAGAGCACAAAAATCTTCATACAGTAAAGCCTAATGACATAAAAGGAATACGAATACGAGTTTATTTTGGATTTCTGATGAACTTAAATCCCATCAAATAGACTTGCTTTATCTTTGCAGCAATCTCAGAGAAAATATCCAGGGAACTGGATATTTACTCAGAAATAGCCACTATTATTTTAAGTCTGGTTTTATCTAATCTTGAATGATTCTAAATGGCTTTTCATAAGGTAAATTCGTTTGAATTAAAACTACCTCATATCTCATATTTCCTCTGGCACAGCAGAGTAAAAATTTGCCCTTTTTTTCTGACATTGAAGAAATATTTCAAAACAAAGCATTATTATTGAATGCTCAAAGGTGCAAAGTATTTTAGAATATGGATTAAAAAAATGTATTTTGGCTACACCTTTGTATATTCTTCATGCTAGCTTCATCTATCTGACAGAGAAAAGAAAAATCAGTTAAAGCAAAAGCTGCAGAATGCCTTGCTGCCCTTTTGTCTTCCTCCCTCTGCAGAATTGTGCCTGTGTATCAGTGTTGTGCATACACAAACTGGGCAGGCCCTTCCTGCTCCTTCAAAACCCTGGTCTAGCCTCAAATGGGCAAATTTTTACATCTCTTTTGGTCCCTTTCCAACCTGAATGAAACCAGACAAATAAGGTTTATCCCCACTGATGATGGAGGCATTATTGTCTTTGCTAGTTTGAATAGCGACATTATAAAAGATTGACTTGCATTTACTCTAGATTGTGTCAATTGTAGCCTCAATTGTAGTTTTATCTGAAGAAAATAGTTAAATCACTGTACCTAACTCCAAGAGATTCTTACCACATATGTAAATATAATACAGGTATTTCAGAATTTACCATAATAGATCAAATTTATTGTTTACTGTTGCTTGCCAGTAATAAAAAAAATACTGTGAAATAATTTTGGGCTTGTGTTGTTTGTTTTTTTTTGTCTCCAGCAAGAAAACTGTAGCATACCCAAGCCATTGCATAGAGATAGGCTTGACTATACTTAGAATTTTAAACTTTAACCCAAAACCCTCTCTAGAGGATTTTGGGGTATAAACAAACAGCTTGAAATAGAAGCCTTTTCCATTGCATTTGATCTCTGTTCCACCATTGCTTTAAAATGTAGCATTTTACTGATCATAAATCTACTTGTAACTGTTTGAGGATTATTGTGTGACTAGGATTTTTGATAAATGGCTGTTTTAGTCCCTCTGCAACCTAATTTTTTATCACTGAAATTGGAAGATTTAGAGTTTCCATTTATCTAGGCAGGAATGAATTCACCCAGGTCATCTCAGTTGTTCTGATGAGAAATATATTTATATACTTCCATTAGGTTTATATATTTATTAGAGACAGCAAAAAGGTTGAATCAGAACAGATCAGACACACAGTCTTTACAAATTATACAGGCTGATTCAAAATAATTCTCATCTCTTGAACTCCTTGAAGCAGAACTTCTTCCTTTGGGAAACTGACAACTCTACAAAACCACAACCTTCTAGAACTCTCCTTTTTATCTGATATCCTATAGTTTCCTTGCTTCCACAAGATGTAAAGTGGAAGACCTCTGAATGTGAAGCCAAGCAAATAGCTAACATCTTCAATACCACAATAAAAATTTTTTATACAAGTTAAAGCAATCAAAAGTCTCTCAAGTGACTCTACCTGTGGAAAACAAGTTTGCTACCTCAGATATGGGCAGAAACTGGAAGAGATATCCCAAATGTGAAGTCAAGATCTCAGTTTTTATAGCTCTTGCTTCTATAATTCTTATTAGAAGACACTGAAATTCACTTTTAAACTCCTATACCACTGCACAATTTTGGCATTTGTGGTAGGCCAGAGGAAAAGTTATTCTTTATTGATGAGGCTGTAATGAGGAAGGTATAGGGCTTCTAAGTAATTACCCTGAATTAGGCTATTATGTTATATTATCCCAGTTTTCTAAAATAATGCTGTAAAACAGTCCAGAGGTCCTTTCAGAGTAATACCATATAAATACAGAGTGACCGTGGGTCTCCAGTACTGAATGTCTCTTCCCTCTCTATGAAATATTGGTCTCCTTTTCTCAGGTGTCCATCCTATTTGGATAAAATCTAGTATATTTCATAAAATGGAAACTAGCTCAGAGAAGAAAAAATAATAATAATAAAAAAAAAAGCAGAAAAGCTTGTTTACAAGAAAGAAAATTAGAAGAAGAAATAGGAAAAAACACATGAAAAGAGGTTCAAATGTCTCTAAACACCAAATCAGCTACTCATGGAAAGTAGAAGAACAAACCAAAAGCAAAATGTCAGAAGATTTTAATATATAATAATAATATTCCCTAGATCAGTATTCCCCCATATTTTTGTGATTAAAATTAGTTACTGTCTTTTATCTTTTTAAATGATCTTGTCTTTTCACAAGAAGGGTTATGAAAGGTAGAATTCATAGAGGTAGTCTGAAGGCAATATGCCCAAACAATGTAGCTTATTGTTTGGAATTATGGCACAGGGGGTTTGTATTGATCCAAGAAGGCAAACTGTAAGGTAGGCATAACTCTGCAGCACTAAACAAATAACCTCAGAGAGAGCTGTGTGCTTTAACCAGCCTTAAAATAACTGGAATGATTATTTTTGGAGAGCCTGTTGACTGCAGAAGATAGGCACAGCCTGAACAGCTTCCTTTACGCAGCTAAAATTAAATGAGAGCCATACGATGTTGAAAAAAAAAGGCAAGATACACGGGACGGCAAAGGGCTCTTTCCTCCTCTACATTCTGCCAGGATGTGGAGGTCTGGCAATTTATATACTCTGTTTATAATGAGTCCCAAATCATTGACATAAAAAGAAGAAAATAATGTTTTAATATTGAGCAAGATGAACACAGTAATGTTTCAAAGCCAAAACAGTTCTTTTCTTCTGCAGATGAAATGATAAATCTGAAATAGTTTGCTTTGTTTTTTTTCTCCAACACACTGTCAAATTGACAGTTTCCTTTTAAACATGCTGATTTTTACCAAAACTGTGTTTTCAAATGAAAAATCTTCTAACCTTCTACGACAGAATCACAGAAGCATAGAATATTCTCAGCTGGGAAACCCCTGCACGGGACCATCCTCAAGAGTCACACCATGTGCCTTATGCATTATCCCAACACTTCTTGAATTCTGTCATGCTTGGTGCTGTGACCACCACCCTGAGGATCCTGGTTTTCATTATGATTTCAAATTATCCTTTCTATATTTCCTAGGCAAGTGCTTCTGGATGTTTTTGGTTGGTTGGTTGGTTGGTTGGTTGGTTGGTTTGGATTTTTATGTTTTATCTTAAATTTTTGTAATTTAGAATCCAATTTACAAGTATGGAGTATGTCATTAATTAAAGTGCACCATTCTTTCTTCCTCCAGCTTCTCTTCCCCAGATTCTAGAATTTATTTTTTAAAAGATTATGTAGAGGAAAAGGAATATTTTGCTATCATTGATTCCTTGTTACACTAAGCAGCATTATCCAATATATAATT
This sequence comes from Pseudopodoces humilis, assembly GCF_049639895.1. Taxonomy (NCBI): domain Eukaryota; kingdom Metazoa; phylum Chordata; class Aves; order Passeriformes; family Paridae; genus Pseudopodoces; species Pseudopodoces humilis. The sequence goes on from NC_142201.1 coordinate 99,891,553, forward strand.
TATGCAAGTTTGAGACCAAAGTAAATATAAGACTTCTGTCCAGGAAAATGCAATCTCTTTTTTTCTTTTTTGTATTTTTTTATTTCATTATCAGCAACATACTGGAATTACAAAAATGCCTACTCATGGGTCTCTCTATTGTTATACAGATATTGAAATTAAATATAAGAATCTACATCACCTTTGCCATCTACTTGTGTCTTGCAAATAAAGTTCATCTTCAATAAAAGAAGATGACTTTTGCAGTTGTAGCAAAAGTGATACTGTTGGATTAACTGCAGAGAAGAGTCCAATTAATTAGAATTTTGAAAGGAATATTGTCATGTTGAAAAAAGAGAATTGGGAAGAATTTCTGTAGATCCAGTATTTTACCCTTGAAACTTTACATGGAGTTACCCTAAGAATTGCTGGGACTACAATGATGATCATTATGACAATATTAAGACAGAAACCTTCTCAAGTTTTTGTAAGTATACAAGCTGTATAAGAAGAAAACTCAAAATACCACTAGAAATATGTTCTTGGGAAGGAAAATTCTTATACATCCCTTGTTTCAGGGCAATAGAGCTTGTGTTTAATTTTAGGGTTCATAAATACTGCAAAGGTCAAGTAAAAATCATAGCACAAACTGGATCAAAAACCAAGGGAAATTAAATTAAACTAAGTGTTGCATGGACTACACCTGTCTACCAACAAACTATATCATGTGAGTGAACAGAATGTTGCCATAACTAAGAAAGCCAAGAAAAACAAATATATAGAATTAACATAATTACATATAACAGACAACTAGATGATGAGGTGAAAATAATCAGGGATGGGATCACCGAATCACCATGCTATTTAAGATGATTTATTGCTCAAATAAGATAAAAGAGATAAGAGATCAGTCTTGAAGGTGTGAGATTTGGAGAGACTCAAAAAGTCAGCCATAGCTCAAGGTAGTCATGGGTTTCTTCTTCACACAGCAAAAACATTTTGGTCCAATAGACAGTTAACACAAAACTTGTTTCTACTTAATAACCCATCACCTTTGCCTAATTCTGCTGCACTGTGTCTGTCTTTCAGCCAATGAACTGATATGTCATGTATACACACAACTGTAATTCAAACCCTTCAGTGTCAGCAGGAGTTTCAATTTTTCTGTTTCCACAACTAGATATTCAAAATATTTAATAATAATAATAAAACAAATAAAACAATAATAATAAAAATATGCATTTTAAAAAAAACCCTTATTTTTATAGTGACGCATTTCCTGTATGACAGTCTGCTTGCAGTAAGAATTTGTTTCACTAAAAATCCCACTTACAGTTATCAAGCCTGGTTTGTGCTCTAGAAAAGCCTTCATAAGCTTCAACTGATTTGAGGTCATAAGCTGCCATGAGCCCATCTTGTTAGTTGTGGTATTTGTTTTTGTCCCTTTTGCTTGTTGCATGTATTTGCTTGCTAAACATTTCTGGTTTTCTGAATATCTGGGGTTTCTGACTGCAGTTAATACAGCTTCCTACCAAAAAAAAACCCAAAAGATTTACAAAGTTTTTGTCTTCCTTTAGTCATGAGACCATTTTGTTGTTTTTTTTTTTTTAAATTCAAACCTACCTACCATTTAATGACATTAGTTTGGCCCAGAATTAATCCCTCTGCGTTCTATGCAATTGTAAAATACTCCCCTCTTCATCATCACTTTCTGAATTTAGAAATCCTCTCAAATATAGTGCAATAAAGGTTGTAATTTGGGCATGTATAATGTTTACATTCAGATATTTTTGTCTCTAGCAGATGTCATATAATGCACAGGGAAACAAAGTCAAGACAGATGGAAAAGAGGAATCAAGAGGAGTTTATAGAGAAGCCATTACCTGTAATATTGCAATGACACATAAAAGAAAAGTTCAAAAATGGGAAGAATGATCTCAAATGACAAATGTAAAAATATTTTGCGCTTGAGGCACAATTTCATTTTTATATTTGTTTTCATCCTTAAAGCATTAAATATTAATGAAAACATGTCTTTGTTGATGTGGTAATTATTTCTATGATCCTTACTCATGAGCCATACTCCTTGTCTCTCAAAACTGTATTTTTATTGCTTAGTTTATTGTCTTCCTTTTGGTACCCCTTTATTGCACTTATTTAATTCCATATATTCCATAATTTCCATTGTGCAATATCTCATAATTGTTCCAATGTGTTCACATGGGGTCCAACCCTTTCTCTGTGTCATTGAAAGTTTAAATAGGCACTGTTGCTTGGTTTGTACCCAGTTTTTATGTAAGAGGAGTGATGGCTGTATTCAGAAGTGCTATTTGTGGTGAGGTTTGTGTTCATTTGGAAGTGGTTGTAGATGGTTGCATTCCATCTTGTACATATTTTGCCTATGCCTAAATACTGTCTGTAGCCATGGTCTTCTTAGAGAAATGGTGTTTAGCTGCCACCTATTTCAAATCTCAGTAACCTTGAAACAAAGGAATGAAAAGCTGAGTCTTTCCTAGATGATGTAATAATGCCTAAGATTGTAGGTAGAGAGTATATATCGACTTTCCTGAGCTAAAATGGCTGAAAAAGAACAGTTCAGCTTTTAGTAAGAGACATTAATCAGATTTGACGTATATAGCAACACATTTACATAACTAAATAGGAACAATATCTGTCCATACCAAAACACACGCCGTACACTTCTGTCCCTGCAGGATGTGGCTTCAATGGTAGTCAACTGAAGTTTCCTCACAAATGTCCTGCCAAAAATTTCCCTTTAGGATTCTCCCAACTTTCTTTTTTATCTCCAAGTTGATATTAACTGTAATTATTATAATGTTTATTTGCCTCAGTGATGCTTGTAATGCTGAAGTAATATAGTAATGCAGAGAGGAAACTAAACAAGATGCTCATGTTTTATTACAAGTGCTTGATGAAATAAATAGTTTTACATCTCAGAATAACAACTGAGTAAAGAAACACTGGTTTGAGAACTCCTACCCATTCCCTGGTTTAGACTGTGCTGCCACTAGCAGGTGTCTGCAACTGCCTGACAGGTTTGAATCTCATCACAAGAAATTTATTTGAACCTCAGTTACATACACCTTTAAAAGTAGTAGTACATGCACCTTTAAAAGTAGTAGGGAAGTGAAATAAGTTACTTGTGGAGAAAAGCTGTGGCTTTGCACAATAAGATTCTGCCTTTAAAAAGCTAGTTTTGGTGCCTTGGCTGTGCTTTGAACATTTTCAAGTGGTTCATTTGGACTGCTCCTACCCTTTCTGGCTGAATACACCCTTCTCTCTGTGATCAGCCAGCCAACATGCTAATGGAATGTAATTTGCACTGCACATAATTATCTGGATGGAAGACTCCCATGCCTGTGTTCTCTAATAGAGAGCTGGATTATGTAGCTTTATTATTCAAAGCAAATGGGAACATGAGTTACATGATGTGTAACTGAAGTGAGTAGGGCCCATAGGTTCAGCCTGATGCTTATAAAGTGGCCTGCTATAGTTAACTCTGTTGTAAAATAGGATTTATAATGGAATAATTTAAAGTGGGAACACCAAATTATCCCCATCTACCAGTAGCTATGAAAATATTGTCATATGGCAGACTGTTAGAACAGAAAAAAGGCTCAGTGTATACATTGCAGCACATATTATTTCATATGCCTAATGCAATGAGGCTTTCATAGTTAAGTCATTGTTTTTATAGTATTTCTTGATAAGAAAAATCTAAGAACATACCCTATTTTTTGTTGACCTGTCTACTTTGTACATATTGTCACAGAATTAATGAATTTTGTATATAATCAATCTTTGAAGGAGTCTTAAAATAAATAGTTGCAAAATGAAAGCAGAGTCAGACAGCATGTTTTTCCTCTTAATAATTTTGTTAGATGACTTGCTGATAACATCTGTCTTTCTTTGGTGCCCACATATACTGACAGACTAAAGTAAAAGTGGTGCTGGAAAATTGGTGGAAAATTGGCCACAGAAGAAAGGCCTTACTGTGTTTTAATTTTTGAAAAAAATATATTTTGTTTTATTTATACCTCTCTGCTCTTTCAGAGTCATACCCTAATCATATGCATCTTAAACAAATGCAACTAGTGGTATAAGTGAATATCCATATTGGGTATACCAAAAAAGTGTAGATTTAAATTAGAATAGATATAAGGAAAAAAATATTCTGAGGGTGATGAGACACTGAAACATGATTCCCAAATAAGTTGTGGATGCCAAGCCGTTGGAGGTGCTCTAAGTCAGGTTGGATGGTGTTGGAACCTTGGGCACAGAGAATTTCAGGCTTTCTGTGCTGACAGGTACTGACCCACAGGAGAACACTCTATTTGACCTGAGGCCATGGAAAAGGCTTCCAAAATTGAGTGATAGAACTGATATTGTGGGTGTGTAGATTGAATAGAAGTGTGTTATATCACACAGTGAAAAATTTAAAGTTTAAGGTTTGGGATATAATAATATATATGTAGCAAGATGGAGGTTTTAGGGTATAGCATGTCTTGCTTTTTCACCTTCTTCTTCATGGGTTTTGGTGATATTGTGTGATTGGGTGGAAAAGTCCACAATGCAGAACGTGGGTGTTTGGTTATTTGGTTTAAAGTAAAAATAAATTAGTTGGTATTTTATAATTGAGTAGTTGACATTTAAAAGGCCTTGTAGATAGAGGCCTGGGGCTCCATTTTTAGTTTGTTAGCTTAGTGTGCTGAAGAATTCATGGTCTGTGAGAATGTAACACAGATAAGAAACAATAAACATCTCTGAGTCCAGACAAGAATACCATCTCTCATTCATTAATCCTGACCCTGAGGAAAAGAACCATGAGACATTTTACAGGATGGGGTTTCAAGCAACCTGGTCTAGTGGAAGACACCCATCTCCAAAGCAGGGGAGCTGGAATTAAACAATCTTTAAGGTCTGTTCCAAACCAAACCAAACTAAAATGAAAGAGCGAGAATCAAATCTATAAATGATGGATAGGTAGAATAAGTTTTAGAAGTGGACTGAAATTGTATGGGAAAAAAGGAAGGGAAAATATATTTTAAAATGAGTAGGAAAAATATTAAGTAGGAAAACACATGTGTGAAAAGCACTGGGAAAAGAAATAAAAAACAACTTTGAAATTAATGTTTCATAATTGTTTTCCATTAATTTGAAATATTCTGTATTTTTCCAAATTTTCAGTCAAAAAACAAAATCTGCAAAAGGAACATTACGCCAAAGTTACCACTCTTATACACTCCAAAGTAAAATGATTTTTTTTATGTCAGGAAAGAGCTCAAACAGGTCACCAGAATGTGCTAAATCTCTCAGCAACGGACACCAAACAACACACAGCTGCTTTCTTCATGGCCTTTGTTTTTGTTTTTAAAAATTAAGCCCTTTATAAACAGCTGGGTTCCACCTTTTGTTTTGAGAGAATGGTGGTGCTAAAATGTGTACAATCCAATAAAATATTTTCCTTACTTTCACCAGAATGTTAAGTTCTGTCTGCTTAAAACAATCTCAAAAAGAAAGGTAATGAGTTGAGAAAACTGGTTTATAAGACTGACTATAAATTTGCTTCAAGAGATATGGCAATATAAGAAGGATTTGGTTCCTAGTTGGCTAACATCAAACTAATTATATGTTTATACCACCATTTTGTATTTTAGTCAATAAGAAAATTGTTCTTTTTCTACTTGTTTCAAGAGAAGAAGGAAAAATTTCTCCTCTTCTTGCATGGTATCTTATTGCAAGTATCTTCAGTGTAAACAATGACTTGCCATGTACAGAATTAAACACTGAGAATCATATTGGAACTGCAAATCCTTTTATAATTTATGGAAGATGTCACTGCAAAAGTGTGTTATAAATGAATATAATGACATTTTTGGAATGTTCATTACTACGGTTAATGTCGAGAGCCTACTGTATGAATTTATCATATAATAGCTGACTCTATCACAAATACAGTATTGAATACTGAATTTATATCAGTCATTTCCAGGCAGGAATTGTGCCACAATTGCATTACAGAATATATATGTTAACCTGGAAGGAAGCAAATTAAATTTGTGTTTTACTTTGTGAGGAGGTGAAATATCTATTTGTTTTTTTTATCAAAGTGTTATTAGAAATCCCATTTTTATACATTGCTACAAGTTTTCTGTTTGTTGTTTAACAGATATCTATAATCCTTTTTGACAAATACAAGGAGTAAGTGCTTTAGAGCAAAGCATGTTTTTCTGTTAACAATATGCATATTTTTACACAAAGAAGTCATAGGTGTTTTTATATGCTATATAATATAATCTTATTGATAAATAATCAGTCCCTGCAATTAATCACTTTTTTTCTCAAACACAGAAAATGTGTATGTGTTTGTTAGCACATGCATGTGACTGTGCCTGAAAGGGGATAAAGACAGGGAAATACATTAAATGACACTTCAGCTGAGGTGTAGCTACACCCATTCCTGCACAGTTAATGGACCCATCCATGGTATCTGTGATATGTGATATGGCTTTGCTTCAGAATGTACCCTCATGTTGCTACTCAAATTTTGGGTTAAGACATCTAATGATGAAAACTAGATTTTGCAATGATTTTAAGGTGCTAATCTGTGCAACAAATTTAATTAGAGAAGAAATACCAAATCTCTAGCTTTGGCTGAAATCTGGCCTCTATTTGTCTACATTTAGCAATTTACTTTGTCCATATTAGCAATTAATTACACCCTTATTTTCTGTGCTATCCTAGCAGCAGAATTCTTCTAACTCCATGCTAATACACTGAGACAATATTGACTCAGGAAGAAGCATGTCATTAGTTGATTCTACAGTGTCACTTAGTGCTGCTTCCTTTTGATTCAGCATATCAAATGATTTTTTTTTCTAAGATTAGTCATATAAATCACTGTTTCTAAGATGATAAATAATATACAAATTTTTCTGTCAAAGTTTTAATAACCTGAAATTCCCCTCTTTCTGCAATACTTACTTGAAACTACTTCATGTTTTAAAATTATTTTAGTGACAAACGGGTGTGAAGACACACGTCCAGCATTTTGTGAAATTAAAATAATTTCAGCTGTATAGTTTAAATCCATTAAAAACAGAAAGAGTGCTTGAATAGGACAAGATAGAGTTAGAATGAGATCTTTTGGAAACTAGTAGAATATACAATTACCAACTTGCAAAATCCACAGAACAGAACTGTGGAGTGTAGAGAGCAGGGAGCAATAAAGCAGGAGCTCTGAAAAAAATGTTTAAGATAGAATATTGCAAATTTCAGTGCCAAGCCCACTTCTACTGATTGCAACTATATGGAATTAAGATTACCACTACTGAATATGATCTCTTACATCTGAAAAATCTTCTGAAAGTAAACATTCTGAGAATTTGGAGGGTTTGGACCATTTTCTTCAGTCAATCCTGAGAGACATCCTAGAGGAAAAAAACATTTAGAACTGAATGTGAAATTATGTCTGTTATCATGGTGACAACAAAAGATTTTATTACCTATCTTGTCTGAAGAAATATGACTGGAGAAAGCAATTTTTTTGACTTATTAAACAACTGTAATTTGCAATTTATGCCTAAATAGCAGCAAATTGCTTTTAGTCAATATGTAGTTATGCTGTCATTACAGTCTTGAAAAAAAAACCACTGCAGAAACTATTTCATGAGGTCAGTTTCAGTTGTAATAGAAAATATTCATCTTAAAATGACTTCTAGATACAAAAGTCACTTCTGCTTATATGTTAATAAACAGGAATCACATTTGTTATTAAATAATATGTGATTAAGTCTATGCTTCTGGATCTGAAAGCAGATGGGATTTTCCATTTTTAAATTCTCTTACTCATGAAGTTCCACTTAGAACCTGGACAGCTATTTTGGCAATATAATATAATAGCTAAGATATCCGTAAATGCTCTAGGTAAGTGCTTTGTCCCTTGTTACAGTCGTAAAGGTGTTTTGCAAGTGAGTAGGGCAGATTATGGCTATACTGCATGTTCCTGTAGCCTCCAAGAAGGTATCCATTCCCTTTTAGGCAGGAGCTGCTGTGTTAATTTCAGCTATCAGGGAGGATGTTTTAGGTCAGCTCTAGCATAGTTTGATCCACAGGACCACCACACACCTCATGGGGACATGAAGAGCAAAACTATTCACAGGAATTCCGGATCCAAGTACATCTGGTGGCATAATAACATTAACTGTCACACAGTTTACCATCTGTTTTGCTTTCCTAATTTCTTTGAAGATAATTACACAGAATTAACTTGTGTGCTTGCAATAAATCTTTTCTTAGTGGTAATAGTCACTATAGCACACATACTTAGTACTAGAACTCCCCCCAGATCTTGTGCTCTCACTTGAGCTACTCCCCCAAATCTCACTATATTTCTCTGCAGCAAATATCAGCAATCATTTTATCAACAAGTCACAATTTATTGGATGTTCCACCTTCGTGTATGACCTTCATTTTATCACCTTGATACCACATTACTGTCAGACTGTACTTTTACCAAGAGCTGACACTTGGTGTAAGAACTGTCTGTTATATCTGTTATCATGGTGACAGCAAAAGCTCCATTCTTTGCTGGTTTTGCCCCTTTCTTCTCTACCTCCTTATTCTCAGTGATGGCAAATTGCATGGAATCCTTTATGCCGTGCATGGAACCCATGGACAAGCTCTGCATAATTCTTTTAGTGGTCAGCAGGGGACAGAGGTGTCATTCAATTGGTTTTCTGATACCATGGCTTTACTCATGCAAAGCAGTGCTGCTCCTGTCAGCACTTGTTGATGAAGTTGTTCCTTTCCCCTGATGCTACAGTCCCAGGTGTTCCTATCAATGAAAAGTTATGTCCCTTCCTTGGTTTGTATGCAAAAACCCCTAACAGTTTCAATTATAATGTCTTCTCCAAAGACAAAAAAAACCTGCTAAAAATGGGCTGGGGCAGGGAAGAGATGGAATTTTGTATATTTCATAAACATACAAGTGGATATGAACAGAAAGAGTCACTTGAGGTGAAGGCTCAGGGATCTGCACTCTGTTCATCTCAGCTGATCCACCCTGAGGCTGTTGGGTGACACAATCAGAATTGCAGGTGACAGGCATCATCAACTCCCACTAGTGTAGCCCATGTATTCATTCTAAACATGAACAAATAATGTTTTTCCAAATTCTCTTGGGTTTGTAAAAGCATTTTCTGTAACACAAATAATGATTATTTTTAATAACATGTTTCAATATAGAATTTTCTATAGATTGTAATTTTCTTATGCCAGAAAACATAACCTAAAATCACTATGCTGGGAAATGGAGATATGAATAAAATGCTATTGATAGTATTTCTTAAAATTAGGAAAAATAGTTCTCTCAAAATGAATTGCCCAAGATTTTTTTATCTCTCCTCTTACATGACACTGACATTCATTTCTCTTAATATTTCAGTTTGTTTTCTGGTAGTACAGAATTTGACTATTAAAGGGTGTGCAGTGTTTCAGTTATTCCCTTCCCTAGTTATTGATCTTTGAAAATTTTCAAACTTCCTGCTATATAAGACAATTACAGAAGTGTGCTATATGCTTCATGCCTATGCCAAGCATTTTGGAGAAGTTCTCAGCGTTGTACTCTGCAGATATGTGAAAAAAGTGCTACTTCGAGACTTGTGCAAATTGTTACAGCTGGAAAAAAAAATGGTCATTTAATTAGAAAAACAATAATGGAGCTGTGCTGGGCTTCTTCAGGAAAGCCTGACACAGCTGTGTATGCAATGGAAGCCAGTTATTAACTGATAGAATTAGCCCTGCCCTGCAAGTTGCTCCTGGCATGTGGACCCCATTGATTTCAGCTGGACTCTGCGAGGGCACAGTGCCTTCCAGCCAGATGGACCATTTTGCAGGGTCAGAGATTAACCTTACCATTTGAGTGAGAAAAAGAGTGACACAGGTACTTCAGGCTTCCAGCCTTCAAAGCAGCTGTCACACCATCTCAGTTTTTCACTACTTATTTTGTATTTTTATCATGTGAAAACTGCCCATGATTCAGTGGGATTTTATTCAGGACATTAAGAAACAGATTCTCAAATAATAAGTGTTCCTATGAGGTGAAGTGAAACTTAACTAGTTATAAAATTCTCACTGCAAAATAGAATGGATTGAGGATTAACATCTATATCTCTTTTTTATGCTGTAAAACACCATGTCACAGTGGTTGGATGGTTAATTTAGTGTTTGCTAAGGCTTTTTCTCTAAAAGCAGATTACATCCTCTATGAACTATGAAGAAAGGCACAGTACATAGTCTGAAAATCTCTGAACTGTCAGAAGTACTCACTGTAGAATCAAGGCTCCTCTTGTTTATACTGAAGGTTAAGGTAGCAATGGCATGGTGAGATCCTCTGAGACGAGTTTAAGGGAGAGCATGCAAAGTTTTGAGTTGCAGATAAGAGAATAGCACAGTATTCCATTCATATGTCCATGTCCATATTGCTGTAATCCTTCATTGCTAATAATCTGCAAACCACACTGTGCAGATTGACAATTTTACTCTGAAATATGGAGAACACAGTAACCAGAAAATATCAGCTGACATAAAAAAGGTACATTTTCCTTAACAGTGAAAAATAGAAACTTAGGAAAAATCCCCCAAATGCATGACACTAAAAAAAACCCAAAAACACCCCAGAAATATAAAACCAAAAAATAAAAACAATACCAATCAAAAATGTATTCTATTATGTTCTGATTTGTATGTGAATTATTCTTGACTTCATATTAGCATTTAGATTCTGCAAGGTAGAACCTAAAACCATAGAAAAAAAATCCACAAAAATGTTTCAGAAAGATAAGGTAAAACAATTAGAGGTTAAATTACTGCTTAACCATAAAGGAAGTACATTAGGTCTTTTTATACAGGCTATTATTCAGGCATTAAATGGTCATCTACGGTAATTTGATCTTTTTCAATCAAAAGTACATTTCTAATTACGACTTTTAGTTTTACAAAGCTTAATAATCTTCATCTATTTCTTGAGGTCTTGATACCACTGAACATCATAAGGTGACATGATGCTTATGTCCCTATTTGTTTGTCCTGCTTATGCTGGATGTTAAGTTCTGCACCTTTAAAACTGGTTCCAAGAGTGAGGAGGGAGCAGAAGAAGTGCAGCTTGTGTTCAGAAACAGCACTCACTCCCTCACACTCCTTCTCATGGATTCTGTTGTCTGCAGCACAGACAGACAGCAGGACAGAGCTCTCCTTTGTTTTTAGTTAGCTTTTTAGCTAACCGAAGCAAACAAGTTCCCCAGACTGTTGCTTTTCTTTTTCTTAGAACTGATCAGCCCTGCTCTGGACTGAAAAGACAAAAAACCCTGGGAGCTCAGGCCTGTGGCCCACCAGGGCCTGGGTCTCAGCACTTTCCAGTGCTGGAGGGACTGATAAGAGACTGAGCGGACTGAGCTACACCACATGAAAAGGACTTTGTGAATTTGCCATCTCTTCAGAACAGCAAGTTTTATTACTTAATATTATTCATTTTTTATGCTTATGAATACTTTGCTTGCTAAATAAACAGTTTTTTCCACTTTTCTCCAAAGAGATCTTTTCCCAAACCAACTGGGAGAGAGGCCACTTAAATCTGCTTTCTAGAAGGACCCCTCTAGAAGTTTCCTCCCAAATTTGCCCTAAACCAAAACATTCCTATTGATTACAATAACCAATAAATCTTCTCCTTCTCTAGAGAAGAACAGAATAATATGGTTTAGGAGAGTCCTCCAAAAATCATATAGTCCAACTCTCCTGCCTGATGCCTTGATCATGGACAAGCCTGATATCCCCTCTCTCTTCAAGTCTAGTTTAAAGCTCTGTCAATGTTTAAAACTCCAGCATCTTGTGAGCAGAGACTCTCTTCCCTCTTTGAGAAAGGTGAACTATATTTGGCACCAGCAGACCTGATGCCTTGTAGGCTGTGCCACTATTAAAATCTAAAAATTGTGATGGTAACATCATACATTGTACATTAATACATTAATAGACTGGGTCCACCTGTGCCTTTCAGTGTCACTATCTGCAAATGGAAGATAGAGAAAAACATCACCTGTGCTCCAGATTCCCTTACCAATCATCCCAAGGACCTGAAGGTCCTTTTGATCACATTTGACCACACAACACAGTTTTAACACTACCTACATGGAAGAGCTTTGATGGGTAATAGTCCAAGCCTGTGACAGGTTAAGGAGTTTCCTGGTGATGTCCTTAGCCCTGGCTCCACAAAGGTAAAAACTTCCCCAACAGAAACTGTCTGAATGCTCTATTCCCCTCAGAAGAGAGTCACATATAACTATAACCTCTCTTTTTTTGCCTATGGGGGCAGTTGTGATACAAGGGCTGGGCTTTTCTGACTTTGACAACAACTCTGGTGCAGAGGCACTGTCATCAATATCATCCATTGTTTGGCCTTCCCCATCCAAATCCCCACCCCTGTAGTACAGATGCAGCTGGGAAGGTGAGGTGGGCAAGTAGAGGGTTCACCTGCTGCCCTGAGCATGGACTTGACTTCATTCACTCCATTCCTATCAGCTTCCACCTTCTGCCTGGTGGGAGGATAATACTGGATTTCCTTGATATGGGTTTTCTGGTGTCTGTCCCTGTTTCTGTCTCAGGGAGGGCAGCACATGGCTCTACCAGCCAAACTCTTTTTCAGGATCCCTGATACTTTCGCCTTTTTATTTCCTCTCATAAATCTGCCACTAGAACAAACCCTTACTCTATTTTCTTTGAAATAACAGAAATGTTTTTGGGCAAGAAATCATTCTACCCACCGCAGTAACGTATATGTTACTCAGTGCTACAATGTTTTATGGGTTTTATTATGTTTGCTTATAGCAACTTTATCTGTGTAACATTTTCCACCTGTATTAGTTCTACATCAGTCCAGTTATTGGTTTTATTGGCAGGTTTCATGAGTTATCTTGATTTGTATGTCTGGTGATTTAATCAGAAAATATAATGGATAAAAAGGTAAGGAAATCATCCACTCTACCTTTTTTTTTAAGGCAATATATGAAACCAATAGTTTTACATTTATTTAATAATTGTGATTATTAAAATATAATATTTATAATCACTGCAAATGATTCAGAGGTAGAAATTAGATATTTCTATTAATTTGGGCATATAGGCATTTCTTTTAAAGTCAGAAAATCAGAAATCAAAAAGCAGTAATTCTTAAGATGCAAAATGATTGCTCTTTCTCTATATGACTTCCACGACTTCCTTACTTTATAGGCAGGAGATACCTTCCAGATTTTAAGGGTTCTATTATGTGACAAAAGTTTTCACATGAACTTCCAGGACACCTAAACACTGCATAAGACTTTATTCAGTGGAAATAATAGCGATATGTTGGACAAGATACTAATAACACATAGTGCCCATAGTATGATACACACTAAGATTTTAGGTTGCCTTTGCTGTGATTTATTGTAGGTATTTGTGCTAAGTCTGGCTGGGATAATGATAATTTTTTTTCACAGGGTCTTGTATAATGCTGTGATTTAGACTTGTGGCTACAACAGTGTTGGTAACACACTGGTGTTTTGACTGTTGCTGAGCATCATTTGCACAGCCTTTAGGCACTCCTGCAGCAGCAGTTGTGCAGGTGTTTAGCTGCTGGTCTAATTTTCTTTGTTAATAGACAATCACTGAATTCAAATTGGGAGGAATCCCAAGGGCTAATCTTGCCCAGTGTCTGCACAAAGCAGAGCTGGGTCAGGGATCAAACCAAGTCATTCAGGGCTTTGTTCAGATGGTTCCAAGGATGGAGACTGCACAGCCTCTCTGGCAACCTACTTCTCTGACTGACTGTTTCCAAAGGGAAGAGGGGATTTTTTGTGTACAGATGGAATATCTGTTTCTCAGTTCATTCCAGTTGTCTCAGGTTGGCAAAATATATTACTCAGTAAAGACTCTGGTGAGGACTCTCTCTTCTCAATGACCACCCCACAGGCAGCTGTTTGGCCCCCCTAAATTGCATCTCATCCAGATTGAACAAGCTCATATCCCACAGCATCTTATTGCACAGCACATTCCTTAGCCCCTTACTAGCTTGGTAAGTAAACTGGAGCTGAACTTGCTCCAGTTTGCCAGTGTTTCTCTTGTAGTGGGGAGGCCTGAACTGGACAGTGGTCTATGAAAAGAAGAAAAGTAATTCATAAAACAAATGAGAGTGTACAAAGTTTTGTCCTCTAAGTCACTGATACAGATGTTAAATAGGATAGGTTTTGTTGTATGTTCTGAAGAAACTCCATATGTTTCTGGCCTTAAGCTAGAGGAATCACTAAACATTATTCTTTGAGACTGCCTAAAGAACCCAATTTGTTTCATATCCATCTATATCATCACCTGTCTGGACCACAATGTGCCACACTGCTCACAATGAAGATGCTCTAAGAGACCACGTGAAAAGTAAAGACAGGCAACACCCACTGCCTCCCTTTACCCACAGATACTTCATCTTAGAAAGCAAACAGGTAAGTCCAGTATCCTCTACCCTTGAAGAAAATAACACAAACCACAAAATAGAAGTTCAAGATTTCCTTTTGATATATTCTCATTACTTTCCTTATTGCCAGCTCCCATGACTATATTATTCAATTGAAAGTAAATATCAGGAATTCACTTTATTGGCTGTATAATGCCTTTTATAAAACTGGTTTGGCCACAGTGGGCTAAGGCCAGATATAGCTTAAGTTTGTTATGTTACTTAGAAAAATATTTCCTACAGTTTAAGCAATGCATGCAGCTCCAGTTGCAATACCAGATTATTAATAATTGTGAATCACGTGATACACAACAGGGGGTTTGGACTCTCTCTTTACATTATGAGTGGTATTTATATATATATTTTGTTTGCCATAATCAGCCCTGGGAAATTAGTACTTCACTGACATTTTCTGCAGCTTTAACCTTTGAGATAAAGCTGTTATGTAATTACTAAAAGCAAAAAAGTCTTTTATTAAGATCCTTTTGAAGTAATCTTTGCCTCTGAAATAAAAGTGAAATGATAAATTGATTTTTTCTTCTTCAAAGTTAGACAATATATGGAGATATTTTTCTAGCATTATTCATTTACTCTAAGACTTTATATGAAAACTGTGTCAGAAGTTCAACATTATTTTCCTTTTCAGCATGAAAGCTATCATGCTAAAATGTTTCTTGATACCTATTTCCCTTCGTCCAACCTTTGTTCTTGAGTAACTAATGAAGTTATGAGGGCTTTCTTATGCAGTAAAAAGCCTTATTGTAAGTGCTCCACATCTGTTGCATCTTCTTGACTTTGAAGCTGGCTGAAAAGGTTTCATCATGCCATCGTGGTTCTTTGGCAATTTTAGTTGCAGAAAAGACAATATTCAGTGCATGTGCCTAACTCAAAGCTGCCAAAGAAGCAGCCTAAGCCACTGCCTACATCTGAATCAGTTTATTTTATTGTTATATAAAAATCCATTACTTGATGCAGCAAAGTCTTCACTTCAACAATACTTCATTATATAGCACATTTAAGGAATTTTTTTTTTTATTCTGCATTCACAAAAGAAATTGAGGGTAGGTGATTCTGTAGAATTTCTTTAAACTCAGCAATTTTTTTATTAGTTGATTTAACCAGAAGATACTCCTAGGCCATGGTAATATTTAGGTTTCAGCCCACATTACAGTCATTGGCATTTAAATCTTGTTCCCATCAATGAAGTCATCAGCTATTGTGTATTGTTTAAGCCTTTGACAGAGGTGGATGATGAGTCATCAAGTGCACTATCAAACATCGATTTACCCAAGCATTTAGACATTTCAAACTTTTATTTTACTTCTTCATGTTGTTAGTCAGAATCTGTTCATTGGGGACCATAGATTTAATCCAGGTCTTTATTGCTTGCTTCAGGTTCTTTCATGCCCTTTTGCCTGCCCTGTAAACCAATAGACAGATGTATTTAGGATGCTATTATCTCTATAGCTTTGCTAGCAAAGTATTGAGCTCAGCATCCTGCTGATACTCGGCCTCAGAACCACAGGTACATCGTATCTATACAGGTGATGTGTAGATGTAGCAGGTATGACTCCCACTATATAAAACTCAATTCCAATATAGTCTAGGGCTTGGTTCCTCTTCTCCCTGCAAACTGCATCTTCAATATCCAAACCTACAGTCACAGTAAAATTATTTTTTTTCAAACTGTGTTCTCTTTTCTAAGGGCAGTGTTGGTTAGGGTGGGGTTTTTTGAGATTCAGGTTTTGCAAGAGAACATAAGGTGAATTTGAGAACCCCAAATTAAAAAGACACTGCAAACCTCTTCTTGTGTACTCAAGGTAACAGAATATCTAAACCATTTCTTAGATACTAAAAATAATAAACCAGTTGCATTTACATGTCACCCTATACCCAAGTCAGGAATACTTATTTCAGAAAAATATGATTGGCAACATTATTTCAACATTCTCTGTCCAGCCTTTATTTGTGCTTGGAATTGACTTATGAAGGACCATACATTTGAATTTGTTAAACATCATGAGGTTTACATAGCCTCACCTCTCAAGATTTTCCAGGTCCCTCTGGATGCCATCTCTTCTTTCCAGTGCATTGACTGCACCATGCATTTCCCTGTTGCTGACAAAGATGTTAAACCTTACCAGTCCCTGGTACCATTCCTTGGGAATGCCACCCATCACTGGTTTCCTGCAACTCTCCAGCCAATTCTGTGTCCAACGAATGGTCCATCCATGAAATTAATGTCCCTCTAATTGAGAGACAAAGATATTGTGCAGGACAGTGTCACCTGCATTTCACAAGTCCACGTTGACGATATCAAGTGGTCTTCTCTTATCCACCAGTACTGTATCCCTTTAACACTGTGGTCCTGTTACAACCCTCAAGTCTTTTAACAAAAACACAATCCAGTTATAAAATTCTTTAATATTCTTTCTTCTTGGTTGAAGATAGTTTAAATATGTCCATGAATATATATCTAAAAATAATAATACTTCAAAAATCACCAACAAATACCAGTGCTTTATTGTAGTGCACTTTAAAATGGACTGCATTAATTGGAATTTTGAATGTAAACAGTATAGTTTAAACAAAAAAGGAAAAATGGTATAGTAACATACTTTGTTCATTTGCTGGAAACTGAAGATATTCTAAGATATCTAGGTGACAAGCAGCTACAGTATCTTCCTTGTGTTAGAAAATGGAAAATCTTCAGAGTATAAATGTGCCATTGATTTACCGATGTTGCTGTAGCATAGAAATGAAATATAACATATATCAGGACCACAGACAGAATGTATGAAGGAAAGCAATGAAAATAAATGAATAGACTGAGTGGGATTCATTTTTGCAGCAAATAAGTGGGATACATATTCTTCAGGCAGAGCATAAAAAATTTGAGCAATCATTTCATGTTAGAGAATAGCAAAAGAGATAGGTATGGGGGTAGGTATGATTTCACTATAAACACATTTGTTTCTACTAAGCAGTATCCACACAACTGAAAGAACAAAACTAAGTGAAGAAAAACTGAAACCAGAACAGTGAGCTTAAAAATAAGTAATTTAAAATTAATTAGGCTATTAATAAGCATCTTTTTTCTTGGTTAATATGTTTTACTCAATATTGGTAAGTTATTTTAATTTTTGTTTCTGTGAACTTAGCCTACTTTAGTCTTTTGTTTTCATAACCAACTTTATCTCCAGTATTCAAAAGACAGGAGACTATTTATTTAAGTAATACTTAAATCTTAATTCAAAGTGATGTATCACACACCAAAATCTTTCACTCAGTCTCAGCAGGCACTTTCTTATCAGTAAAGGGAGACAAAAATCTCAGCTTATGTAATTCTGAATCTACATAGTTTGCTTTGTTTCACAAGGTGAGGAATGAGTGGTAGTTCTACAGTTCTTTTACTATAGAACCAACGCTAAATTATGCATGTGGTTATAGGAAATTTTTCATATGGGTAATTAACACATGACTCACAGAAGTCCTTGGACGCTGGCTTCCTTCCATTTCAAATGTTAAAAGCATAGAAGTAACTAACAGTTGATGATATGCAGTCATTAGGCCAGTTGAAAATTAAGATTTATTACTGCTGAGAATATGATATTGAAGGAAGAAGAAGAAGAATGAAAATTGCTGCTGGATTCTTTAGTGAAAAAAAGTGCATGTCTATTTCTCTTACCTAGGTGATTAATGGAAATAAATTATAAAATTAAACAAAAGATATATATTGTTAAAATAACTTAAAAGCTGACTAGATTTTATTTCTACATCAGAAAATGAAAACAACAAAAAAGCAAAGCCATAAAGCTCCCCCCTCGCCAAGATTTTTCACTGAATTTTAGGAAATACATATTTTTTTTCCATACAGTTTTCCAAAAATCAAGTTCTAAGGAATTCTTTGTATGAGAGGAACATAAAGACATCTATTACTGCTAAGGAAAAATTACCTTTTTTCAAGTGTCTTGGAGACTAAAAAATAATGGAGTACTTGGTTAAAAAATTGTCATATATTAAGGCATAGTATTTCAGGTAAAAAATGTGTGTGTTTAATATTTAGGGTAGGCACTTAATCCACCACTTTCACTGTCACAGCATGCTAAAAAAAAATAAAATATAAGAGGAAAATGAGTTTCTCTCTTTATTTAGAAGTTCTGGGTTGTTGGTTTTTTGTTGTTGTTGTTTTGGGGTTTGTTTGTTTGTTTGTTTGTTTTGTGGGGTTTTTTTTGTCCAGTATTTATAAAAAATTTACAGGCATCAGTAAAGAAAAGTAAAAAACTACATTTTTAATGATGATACCCAAATACAGAACATTGCAAATACTTGAAGCAAATTCCTAAACATCCTCAGGGAAATAAAGTTGAAAACAGATATCTACTGAGTGTGAGGGGAAGAGATGGAGTCTTATCCTTCCTCTTAAAGGTCTACATTAAGAGGATTGCTTAATTGTATCAAATAATGACTTATTTCCGCACACAAAACTATCCAAACCTGAATAAAACCATCCTTTAAGATGCTTACCAAAGCAACAGATATTTACTCCCACCCCATGACCTTCAAGGAGCTTAAAGCCTTCAGGCATTTTTCTATACAAAATAATCAAGATAAATCTACCTACTGTTTGTAGGATTTAAGTCTGTCAAACAGAAATCTGCAAAAGGACTACCAGAATACATTATCCCATGTGCCCCATACCTTTCTGAGGGAAAATATTTACAACAGTGAGTTGGAAGTGGGAAGGTTGATTTTTAACCTTTTAACATGTCTTTGGACAGGGAAATGTCCCTTATATGCAGTCTAATGTTAGTAGAACAGTTCCAATAAATCTTCTGAGGAGCAAAAAACAATTCCCACTGAAACTCTGGACATTCTGTCTCTTCATCAACACTGAAGTGTTGCCTCCTGGAAGGGCTGAGTAATTAAGAAACTGCTTGCCAGCTCAGTGTGGTGTGGCAGCAGCTCGCTCAGGTGAGAGAATTGAATTCTGGAGTGCTCTTGATTCACTTTCTCTGGCTTGCTCTTAATAGGGAAAGTCTATGTTTCATGATCTTCCCTTGGTGTTTCATCACTACCCTACACAGAGCTTCCCCCAAGAGAGTTCTGTTCACCTTTTCCTTCTTTGCTACAGACATTAGGTTGTTGGGGTATTGCAAAGTTTCAAATAAAAAGAGTTAAAAGGGATTGGAGTAAGCCACTGGTTATCTTCTGATAGCTTAGAAACAAAATAGGTATTTTAGACCCTCTTTCTGGCCTTATTTTAATAAACTAAACAGAATATTTCCTTATTGCTAAATGTCTAAGCAAGCAAAAGAAAGTAAACATGGAAAGTGAGAGCAGTGAAGCATGAGTCTGCATGAAAGAGAATATATTCAGTTGCTAGCAGCAAGACATTTCATTTCAGCTTTGTAGGAGGCTTTTAGCTTGCAGAAAACATGAATTTAAAAGCTAGTTTCTGACTGGGGAAGGAATTTTGTTGAAATTTGAACCCTTGCAGATATTTATAAACTTAGACATTAGAACTGAAAAAAGCATGTTAGTATGAAATTGCCTTTAGGACTTTGAAGTCAAGTACCTGTTTTCATATCTTTTTTTCTCTATATTATTTTGATTTTCTCTTTTGTTTTGTAACACTCTCTGATTCTGTCCTTTCTCTTTTACTTCTATTTATCCTTGTAAAGCATATTTGTAATCGCTTTGATCTCAACCTCAGATCCCCTCATTTTCACTGAAGGAAGTCAGTGTCATCACTAGATGAATAATAAAATCACTAAATTAATAATAATAAAAAAATTTTAAAGGCATTAAGTCTGCTTCCCAATTATATTCTATTATATTGTTATATTGTTACATCACCTTTTGGTACTGGAAGCCTCAAGCAGCACATGTTTTTTGTTGTAGTGTAAATTATACTTTTTCATACTGCAATTGTATATTCCACATTTACCTCCAAACTACTGTTTAATGAATTATATTGTTGGTGACATAATGTTTAAATAATCTTTTCCTTTTAGTATCCAAAACATTTCCCTGTATATGAGGCAAGCAGTACATCTTCAATGACAGTGTAGAATCTAATCAGTTTTTCTTGATATGACCACTATCCAAAATGATTTGCAGTCAACACAAAAAAGTGACTGAAGAGCAAGTTTTTTTTTTTTTTTACATTTGAATCGACTGTCAGCCCCTGCTTTCTGTCTTGTTTAGATGCGGTGCCTTAAAGAAATACCCTTTTCTTTATCAATAAACTATAGCTTGAACTTTTATCTGGAAAAAATGAGATTTGAGTTCACATAGATTTCATCCTAGAGAATGGACAAGCGTGCTTGCTTGTGTTTCCTTGTAGAGCTTTCCTGCTTGTTAGCTGCTGTGTTTGCCTGTTTTCCTCTCCTTTTTCCTATGGTTGCTGTTAAGTGGAAGGAGCTTTCTCCTACTATATTGCTAAATATTACTGATATTGATATTATTGATATTAATGTGACCATGATCACTTAGCGAAAGGGCTGGTAATTAAACTTCAAAAGCCATTCCAAAAGCATCATTCTCATCATCAAAAGTTTCCCAGGAAAACATTTTCCTACATCTTATTACTTTTACATTGTTCACCCAAAGAAGGATAAAATGACTGCATGCAATGTCTTGTAATAAACTGGCAATTTTGCTCTTCTATCCGCTTCCTTCATTATATGTCTCTTCTTTTATTTCTGCCTTCTCCCTCTATGTTCATATATTCCCTCCCATCACCTATTTCTTCTCTTCCCTATTTTAAAAAAAGAAGAACAGGACAGAGAGGAATGAAGTTGTCAGAAACAAATGGATTTTGTGAAATAGCTGTTTTACAGTTCAGCAATGTTAAACAGAGACTGACTGTGTTGTACAGGAAAATTTAAGAACATCATTAATCCAAAATAGCTGGTTTTGACTAAAGGGTATTGTGTAATAATGTTCAGTACCTAAAATCCATTAGGTTTCATTCTTTTCCTTTCTACTTTCATCACTCCAGTACAATCATATTTCTGAGTTATCACAACTTTTTCATTGAAAACTTTCTTCATGGTTCAGAGACATACAGCTAAGGGTCAAGAAAATTTTCGAAAACATCCTGAAAGAGTCAGTTCAAAAACCATTTTGAAACAAAAGAATGAAAACTCCTGTGGTAATAAAGGAAAAGAACATTTAGGAAGCTTTCCTTGCTTGAGGGAGTCTACCCTGCATATTTTTATAAGTGTTTAAAGTGAAAAAAATCCTAATTTTTTTCACTTCTGCCTGGAGGAGAGCTGATTAGTTAATAATTAATTCTGAAAACCTTTCTGGCCCAGGAGAACTCTATATATTTGTGGGTTTCAGATGGCTAATGATGATGTCACTAGCAACTATTCTAAAAATGTTTAGTATATTGCTGCTGAAAACCAAAGAAAATGGGACACATACAAAAAAAAAAAAAATAAAATGCTACTGAGTAGTTTGCTTGAGAAAATGCATCCGCATAAATACACTTCCAGGTTAAAATCTGACAAATAGAAAAGTCAAAGGAGGAATTCACACTGTAATAATCAGGTTTTTCACATCCTGGCACTGAAGAAATTGACCATTCTCCTTTCACTCCTCCACCCCCTTGTTATAGGAAGCAGTAGCCACTTCAAAAAGAATTAGCAGGAGTTCTGATCTCATTGAGCAAAATGTTGCTTCCAAAGCCACACCTTAAACCCATCTCCCAGTCTCCTTATCCTCAGGCACTTAGAGATCAAATTATACATATATATATATATATATATATATATATATATATATATATGTTTCACAGTCAGAAAGCCAGTCAGGGCCAAACAACATGCATCAGTTAGGTCAGCATTTCTCAGGAAAGAAAAGAAAGGATAAACCTTAATTAAAAAAAAAAAAATAAAAAAATAAAAAGAAATCCAAACTCAACAAAATACCAAACCAAGACAACAAACCAACTCAACCCAACCAGCCAAACAAAAAAACCTAAACCAAACCAAAACAGCCACCAAACTAACCAAAATCAAAATTTATAGCATTTCCTTTTCCTTTGTCCAGCACTGTAGTACAAGTGTAAGAACTGAAATTTTTGCCCAAAATCACATCAGAAGCTTTTTTGTTTCAACTAGATTAACTATTGAGCAAGAGCTCCTCCTGAACACCGATGTCAGAAGTTCATGTGGCCCAAAGGTTTTCCATGATGTTTGGATTATTGAAAAATACATACCATCAACAAGAAAAATCTGCATAAATATGAATAAATTTTGACATCTTAAACTATTGCATGGGGGAAAAAACTTTATAAAAGTACTTCATGAAGAGAGAAAAAAATTGACAAATGTGGGAGTTTTAGGTATGATTTTACTTAAAAATGTTTTGTTAGCCATTTATTTAGATTGTATTTTAACACTGGCAAAAGTCAATGCTTGACATTTTAATTTGTTTGTTTCTAGCTTTCGATCCATGTGGCATTTTGGAAAGGAGTAAAAGCATATTTTTGAGCCAAGATTGACTTTTAAGGGGTGGTTTTTTTTCCTTTTTAAATAACTGTTTTAAAAAATATTGTGATTTAATTAACTAAGTCTGAGCCCTTATTTTTGCCTATGAATACTATTGCAGCAAATTAACTGAAGAAATAAGCTTTTTCTTAAAAAAACAAACTAAAACAGCAATTTCTGGTGCATCAGTTTCTACTGTAAAGGAGTTGATAGATAGAACAACAATTAGATAGAAGATAGAAGAATATACAATTACGTTTTCTTTTTAAAAAGTGGTTTTGGAATTATTCAGTTATTTATTTTATAGGTATGTCTTTGAGATATTTTACAAGCTCAAGAAAGGCTGACAAAACAGTGTGAAAAGGATTCTTCTAATCACTTTTGATGAATGCTTGTTTTCATACCTATTAACTGAGCAATAAATGGGAGCTTGTTCACTTGCACAGTCATTGCTGGGGCTTGCAGGATCCAGTGCTCTATATTTATAACTACCATTGAATTAATCATATACAATTCCTGTTCCAAATTCCTCTTTAAGTAGCAGAAGACTATTTGTGTCTGGATCATCATGTTCATTGAGCTGTCCTTTGTGTAATTTCACCCTGTAAATGTCAGTTTAGAATCAATTCCTTTGATTCTGTTTTGAAAGATTTCAGGATTAGGGAAACACACACTTAGTGCCACTTAGCTCTAGGCAACGGTGTCAAAACTTGTGTGGGAACCAATTACAGCTAATTACAGTTTGACTAACCTTCTGTGCCATTAAAATTCTTGAAGAATCTCCCCAGCTCCTGCTCTATACTATCTATTATTTTTCTAATAATTTATCTGGTTTGTGAGAGTTTGCTGTTTTGGTTTGGTTTGTGGGTTTGTTTTGTTTCGTTTTAATTTTTTTTTTCTTTTTACTTGGAATATTGTAACAACCAGAATAAAACAGAGATTTAGGAAATGAAGGAGAATACAAAACAAATCCAGTACTAACAGTCTGCTAGTGACCCCACATCACGAGCCAAGTAGTTTCACCAGCTTTAAGGTATTCATATTCAACATTTACTTCAGTAACTGATTTTCTTTAGGTGACAATCAAAACCCACAGAAATAAAACCTTCAACACTGTGAAAAGGTTCTGGAGTAATATTGCCTTAGGGCAGCTCTGATCACCTCTGGGATACTAAACAGAGCACAACTGTGGTTCCCCAGTTACTTAAAGGAAAGAATTTTTTTCCAAGAAAAGGAAAAATACATGAATATGGGAACACATTCCAGGAATGTACTAGGAACTGAGTTATTTCAAAAAGCAATTAGATAGGCGAGGGTCCTAGAAATTTCAGTTATCAGGATCTGGGAAATATTTGGGAATATGATGGTGAAAAGGAGCTTGGGACAGTCTGATTGAGGAGAAGAACCTAGAATAAATATATGGAAGAAAATAAGGGAGTGAAGGAGAAAAGGAAGGGTAGAAAGGAGAGAGAGAAGGAGGAAATAAGGAGAGAAAAAAAGGGGAAGAAGGAAGGAAGTGGTGGAAGGAAGGAAGGAAGTGGCAGAAGGAAAGAAGTGGCGGAAGGAAGTGGCGGAAGTGGCATAAGTGGCGGAAGTAAGGAAGTGGCGGAAGGAAGGAAGGAAGCAAGGAAGTGGCGGAAGGAAGTGGCGGAAGGAAGGAAGT
Source organism: Pseudopodoces humilis (assembly GCF_049639895.1). NCBI lineage: Eukaryota > Metazoa > Chordata > Aves > Passeriformes > Paridae > Pseudopodoces > Pseudopodoces humilis. The sequence goes on from NC_142201.1 coordinate 99,916,253, forward strand.
GGTGGAAGGAAGGAAGTGGCGGAAGGATGGAAGGAAGGAAGTGGCGGAAGGAAGGAAGTGGGGAAGGAAGGAAGGAAGGAAGTGGCGGAAGGAAGGAAGTGGCGGAAGGAAGGAAGTGGCGGAAGGAAGTGGCGGAAGGAAGTGGCGGAAGGAAGTGGCGGAAGTGGCGGAAGGAAGGAAGTGGCGGAAGGAAGTGGCGGAAGGAAGTGGCGGAAGGAAGTGGCGGAAGGAAGTGGCGGAAGGAAGGAAGGAAGGAAGGAAAGAAGGAAGGAAGGAAGGAAGGAAGGAAGGAAGGAAGGAAGGAAGGAAGGAAGGAAGGAAGGAAGGAAGGAAGGAAGGAAGGAAGGAAGGAAGGAAGGAAGGAAGGAAGGACGGAAGGAAGGAAGGAAGGAAGTGGCGGAAGGAAGGAAGTGGCGGAAGGAAGGAAGTGGCGGAAGGAAGTGGCGGAAGGAAGTGGCGGAAGGAAGTGGCGGAAGGAAGGAAGGAAGGAAGGAAGGAAGGAAGGAAGGAAGGAAGGAAGGAAGGAAGGAAGGAAGGAAGGAAGGAAGGAAGGAAGGAAGGAAGGAAGGAAGGAAGGAAGGAAGGAAGGAAGGAAGGAAGGAAGGAAGTGGCGGAAGGAAGTGGCGGAAGGAAGTGGCGGAAGGAAGTGGCGGAAGGAAGTGGCGGAAGGAAGGAAGTGGCGGAAGGAAGTGGCGGAAGGAAGTGGCGGAAGGAAGTGGCGGAAGGAAGGAAGGAAGTGGCGGAAGGAAGGAAGTGGCGGAAGGAAGGAAGTGGCGGAAGGAAGGAAGGAAGGAAGGAAGGAAGTGGCGGAAGGAAGGAAGGAAGGAAGGAAGGAAGGAAGGAAGGAAGGAAGGAAGGAAGGAAGGAAGGAAGGAAGGAAGGAAGGAAGGAAGGAAGGAAGGAAGGAAGGAAGGAAGGAAGGTAATATTAAGAAACCATGTCATCATGATAAGGCCATAATAAAGCAAATAATGATAAGAAATTATTTAATCTTAATTATGAGTATTTGAATTCCCTCAAGAACTAGACAGATACACATAAAATTAAATTGTAGGTTTATGCAGCAGAGTATTAGCACAAACCTGTAGGACAAAAATCAGTTTGCATAAAGCCCAAAGAAAGATACAAGTGGAAAGAAATATGAAACATTTTTTGTTGGAAAATTCTTACATAGTATTAGCTATCAGAGGTGAGAAAGTCTAATGAGAGCTAGATGGAAAATCAGCTCTGCTCACATTTCTTATGAACATACATTTATCCTTTCCTCCTAACTGCAGAGGGATCCCAGATGACCAAAAACTATAGATTAAACAGATTTATGTTTGAAGTATCTATGAATATCATAAATTAGGTCTTATTAAAAGCATTGCCTATAATTATTTAACTAATAAAAGAAAGGCTTTTAAAAGGAAGACAAAAGGAATCCTCTCCTGCTCAGTGATGACAGCTGTTGATCCCAAGGAGACAGAACTGATTAAAGCCTTTTTTGCTTCCAGGTTCATTGTAATCAGACGCTTAAAAGAGTACTTTGCAATGACACAGACTAAGATTTTTCTTTCAATAGAAGTAGAGTGTATTAAAGAGTAGGTAAGACATATGTCATCAAGTTGGCTGGGTGTGATGAAAGTCACTATATCACAGTCTGAGGATTGGCTGGAGTAATCTCAGAACCATTTGCACTTGTCTTTGAGGGCTTATAGAAAACAGACAAAGCCAGAAATATAAAGTTAGTACCCACTATCAAAGTGGGAGAGTAAGAAAAGGGAAAAAAGGACAAAAGGGAAATTATTGTCCAGTCAGCTTTATTTCTATTAGCAGAAAAATTCTGTAACATTCCAAGTGCTCTATAGCCAGCTAGAAGATAATCATATAGATCAATATAGTCCAGTGTGGATTTATTATGATATAGGCTTGTGAAGAAAATCTAACTGTTTTTACAGCAGGAAAATTTGCCTTGTAGAGAATTTGTAAATATTTTGGCATTGCTAAATTTCTAATATTTTCTCAGGTAACATGCTAAGGAAACATGGTTAAGACACAATGTCTGCTGAATGTCCTACTGATTAGAAAATGATCATGAAACAGTGATTGTTTTTTCCCTGTAAAATATAAATCTGTTTGAGTATAGATCTATACTGATTCCAATTTAAATTTTTGTTTTTACTTTTTTGTAATTTTGATAAGAAGTGAAGACTGGGCATGAGATTTACAATTGAAAACAGGTTGGAAGTATTTACAATCATGACAGAGGTCAGGCTTAGAATCTAGCATGATCACAGCTGATTGAAGAAACAATTTGGAGAACAAAAATGCACTTCAATAGGACAAATGACAAGCTCCACACTCAGCATAAATAATTAACTTCCATAAATACAAGAAAAGAAACAGATGATTAGACATTATTGGTGCTGAAAAGAACCCAGGAATTTAATGGGCCACAAACTGAACATGAATCAACAGTGTCACATAATTACCATAAAGAAAAACACATTCTGGAATACACATATTGGATTGATGTCCATGAGGTTGGTGACATGCTGGCTTTTTATTCAGCACCAGTTTCAACTCTGTCAAGAGGAATTTGCCACAATTCATGAAGGAACCCAGATGAATGGGGTTCCTTCACCAAGGAATGATGAACCTTATCAGGCTTGTGAAGAACTGACATAGGAAGACAAGTTAAAAAGGAGACAGTGAAAACATGCACTAATAATTAATTTTATAATAAAGTTGTTTTAAAAATAGAGTGGAAAGAAAATCTTTTCTTGGTAAAGACCAGGTAGATCCATTTGGGTAGATCAGCCTGTGTGGGTATCACACCTACAGTTATTTTGTTTACATTATTAGTACAAGATTTCTACAGTACTAAAGCCTAGGAATGTATTTTGGGGAAGGCTATAGAAATTCCATTATTCAAAGCTGAAGAAGTACATCTCAGGAATGTCAGAATTATAGTTTATCTTGCCTTGCAGATAAAGGAATCACCTTGCAGGTGATTCCTTATGTTGAAGTATTTCCTTTAACTTTTGTTATGACGCTTGCAAAAGAGTTTCAGTTTATTTCTATGCTTGCTTTCTGTTGATCCAAGGCCATATCTCCTTATAACTTTTTTTGCGGTTTATTTGGAGATTTCTTTATGATACACTCAGTAGAATTTTTTGTAGATAATTTTCCCTTTTATTCAAAAGCTAAGAATATATTTTAATGGTTTTATTAAAATGAATGAAGGAAACAAACATATATGTTACCCGTGGTATTTTTAAATTGTCTTTTCAGAGTCTTCATTAGACAAGTATGAAAATGACTATGCTATACTTTAAATACATACCTTTATGTATTTTAATGTCTTGTCTTAATGTTTCAACTCATTGGTTATAACTGGTGAATAATAAAACAGAACAGTACTCTTTGAAACTTATCTTGAATTTCAGAAGTACATAGAGAAAATAGCTCATTATATTTGGCCTCATAATGTTTAATAAACCTCTACTTTTGATCTCAGATTTCTACATGCAGACTTTTTTTATTCATCTGTAAAATTCTGTTACCAGCTCTGCAAGTAATTCAAGTTCCTCTAGAAGGAAGTATATCCACTGATATAAAAGACTTTTTTAATGGAAGCCTGGGATATACCTCCTTTAGTCAGGGGAAAAAAAAAGTGTCTCACTGGCAATAATTCTTTCCATGTACAAATTTAATAAGGAGTCAGAAGACATTCAATATAACCAAAAAAAAAAGGAGGCATATAGCAAAATCATCCATGACTGAAACTGGTTTGAGGTGTTCTTCATAACTCTCAGCAATAATGCACAATTCTCAAGGCTTAATAAGCGTCTTTCACTGTTAAACTACAACAGTTGGCAGAAAGGCGTGAAAAACCATCATTCTTTTTTATAAATGGAAAAAGTGTGAAAAAGATGGCCTGAAGAGACAGAAATCAGAAGCAAGACAAGTATATAATTGCTTAAAGCATCCTTTAAAAATGTACATTTAAAATAAATGTTTTTCCTATAAACATTTCACTTTCATTTGCCTCACTTCATAATCTTGCAAGCTCACGTTCAGCCACTGAGCAAGTGCTAATTGTAATCTGGAAATGTGTTATAAATATGCAACAGTCCTCTCTCTGAAGGACTGGGGATAAACACTATGTTGTTGTTTCTTCTGAAAATGAATACAAAGTGTTGTTCTTATTATTTGATTTAGGAATGTATGGGCATACTTTTAGTTGTTTTTTCTACAAAGGTCAGTCTGAGAACTCTGTTTTGGTTTTTCTATAATAGTTTTCAATTCAGCTTCAAAATGGCAAGCAGAAATAATTTGTGTTTAGCAAAGTAGTAATAAATGTGTTATCAATACACTAAAGCAAATAATTCAGTTCTCTCTGTACTTCAAATCTGATCAGCTCCAACTTCCTTGAAGAACTCTGACCCATCAAATCAGTCTTGATGGGTCAGTGCTGTACAGATATTGCTGGTCTCTGCCTCGTGCAGCTATTAAAAGAAGAAAACAACTGCCTCGACAGGACTCCTTCCAAATGAAGTCTCTGCAGATTGTACAGTGGTGAGATGAGCACGTTTCCCCACTGCTTCACAGAATCTGAAATGATTGCAGTTAGTCCAAGTAATGTCTGCAGGGGTGTTTTTTAGAGAGTATTTTAAAATCAAAACCTGTGCCTACTGGGTGACTTATAAAAAGAAAAATCCATTTCAGGGAAAGGACAAACTGCTGTGTGTTCCCCACAGGCTAATTCATGAAATGGGCTTTTGAAATTCTTTTGCATTTGAAATGAATGACAGTCATTCACCTGTTTGTTTAGTCTGAGTTTCACATTAAGAGAAGTGGATACGTGCCTTTTGAATGAAGTGCTCCAAAAAATGCCCTTAAAGAGCCTCTAAACATTTAAATCTTTCAAATCAGATCTGGAGCATGAGTCCCTTCTTGCAGAGTATTATAGTTTATGGAATGAATGTGTCAAGCCAATTCTCAGCAGAAAACTGGCTCCTCTTTTCCTACAGTGACTACAACAGCTCAGATGTTTATGTACCAAATAATTTAGCACATGCATTCTGACACATGTTAACACACTGCAACAAGATATAGTTTACTTTTATCCCTACAAAACACATTTGAAAGAGAACCTTTTAATTTGTACTTTGTGTGTGCAGTTATCAATGGGATGAAAATGTATCCTGAATGTCTACTGCTCAAATTGAATTTGGATTAGAATATGGAATTGATCTGCTACCTGTGAAAGATAAAAAAAAAAAAAAAAAGTGAGAAAACTTCTGTAATGAATCGTGAGAAAATCATTCAGATTATGCCCAGGGAACACTATAGTGTTCATTACCAGAAATGTACACAATGCCTCAAAGATTTTTAATACAAAACGTTTTTAAATTGTTCAGTTGAGTTTGAATTCTGAGCAGAATATATTTTTGACTTTATCTCATACTTTGTCTGCCATTTGCAATAACCAGAATGAAAAGTATGATTGTAGAAATGTCTTTGAAACAGATTTTTTACTGGTCAAATATCTCATTATTCAGAGGTTACATTTTAATGAAGTGTTTTATAGACTTTATCATAAGTCTGTGCATTTACCTATTAGTGAGATGAAATTGTGTTAATAAAATTATGTGACTTAAAATTAAGGATTAAAAAAAGATATAATGGTAGTACAGCATTCTGGTTTTAATATTTCTGGTTATTTAAACATAACAATTTGTCAGGGTGCGACACTGATAGCTCAGTTCTTTCCTCAGGACCAAGATTAACGAGACAGATTGCTTTCATGTTTGGGCTCAGTTGTTTATTTTTCCTTATCTATATTACATATTTACAGACAGTGAGGAGCTATGTACACTAGGCTAACAAGCTACAAAATGGAGAGGGAAGTATCTCTTCAAGGTCTTATAAGTGTCAACTTGCCCACTAATGAAATGCCAAGTAACTTATTTTCATTAATAACCCAATAACCAAACACCTGCATCCTGCAATGCAGATTCTTCCATCCAATCATCTAATATTACCCAAAAACCCTAGAAGAAGAAGATGAAGAAGAAGGAGAGAGGGACAACGCTCTAAATCCTCCATGTTGTCTCTTACTCACTAATATAGCTTAAACCCTAAACTCTAACTTTCTCACCCAGTGACTTAATATAATTCTATCTAACTTACGCACTCACATTCTCAGTTCTATCTATTAATTTTGGAAGCCTTTTCCATGGCCTCAGGTCAAACACAGTATTTTCTTGTGGGTCTGTGCCTGTCAGCACAGAAAGCCTGAAATTCTCTGTGTCCAGGGTTTCAACAATAATTTATAAAACAATGGTCCCCTGGGGTGTGATTAGGGCAAGTTTTGAGAGTTAAAATTATATTTTTCCTGAAACAGCAGTGATATAATTTAAATGTTCTATCACCAGCAATTTGATTTGCTGTTCATTATAATAACAGTAATAATAACAAATTCAATTGCTATTAATGGAAGTGTCATATGCACTTTCATAAAGGTTTTATTGTAATTCACTATTAATCAGTGTATCATTAAAATGAAGTGTTATAATCTAATTTGTATTTATTCAAGCATAAAGAAAAAAAATCTATTATGATGTACTGCACCATTATACAATCTGTTGTTTGAATGAAAAACAATTTGTTATATACTTATGTATTTTTCATACATTATAGTGGAGAAACATTGTACTAAAATGTTCTAATTTACGCCCAACAATACTGTAGTGGCAAGGTTAAATTTCATCAGTTCATTCCTATTAAATCATCTTTTCCAAATCATCAAGGTTAAAGCATGTTGAAATAGCTTTCAGGACTATGGTGCATCCCATCCATAATAAAGGAGCATTTTTATTTGAACAAGTTATCTTTATTAACACAGATAGTTAACTATAATACAGGTTGACACAGCAGCTTCTAACCAGTATGAGAGGTAGATTTCTCTATTTCTATAATTAATAATATAAGTTTTTCTTACTCACATTTTGCATTCTCAGCTACAGTTACATAGAGAGGAATTTAAAACTGCAAAAAAGGACCATATATTTATTTTGTTATTTTTGTAAAGCATCATTATGTCTCTATGGTGAATCATTTAGGGGGGGAAAAAATCACAAGGTAATTTCAAAAGTTTAAATTCTATATTTCATTCATTCAGTGAAGATTGAATCAAAGCTCATCTGTTATATTCCCATATTTCTTCCCTGTGAGGGTGGTGAGGCCCTGGCACAGGTTGTCCAGAGCAGCTGTGGCTGCCCCATCCCTGGAAGTGTTCAAGGCCACTTTGGAGCTCTGAGCAACCTGGTCTAGTGGAAGGTGTCCCTGCCCATGGCAGGGAATGAGATGATCTTTAATGTCCATTCTATCTTGAACTACCCCTTGATGCTATAAAATTACCTTGAAAAAGTTATAACACTCAGGATTCTGTAGCCTTCTGAATTATTTTGGATTTTTGAGGAGTCTGACTTCTGCAGGAGATCCAGGACTTGAGCTTAAGCTATTCCCATCCTTTTGAGGTGCAGAACTGAAATGGACCAGAAAGAAACCAAAAGAAACATAAGCACAGATCTAGAGCTAGCAAAAATTAAAAACTAGCCAAGGAAGAGATATGTCAGAAAAGACATCAATAGGACACATTTTTACTTTATGGCTTTAGGCTCTGTTGCATTCTCCTAGTCACAGTCACAGAAAAGCTTTTACTTAATAGCACTTTTTCATACTCATTTTAGATGAAAAAGCACTTCTTGACAAAGAGGCGTGTCTCACATCTATTTCTAAATTATTCTAATTCCATCTACAAGCCAATAAAACTTCAATACTTGCCTGAAAACTTACTTGCTCTTAAAATGACTGATGGAATATTGCTTCAGATCAGCCAGAAACCAGGATTCTTGCAAGGATGGTAACAATCCTGCTTCTGAAACTCTTCAAGCCATAAATCCATAATGTTTCCTGTGTTATATTTGCCAGATTTTTGTAAAAGCAGAAGGCATCCCCAGAAGAATCATTCAGTAAGAGTGAGCACAAAAGATGACATCTTAAATTTAGGTTTCAGGGCACCTCTGAAGGTTATTTTCTCCTACTTTCTTCTCAAATCTGGATCAACTACAAACTGAGAGCAGGTTTCTCGAGGTCATTTCATCCAGCTGAATGCTGACTTTCCAGTGACAGACACCTCACAGTATTTCTGGGTATCCTGTGCCTCACAGAGAAAAAAAATGTATTCTCATATGTGGAATTTCCCATGTTCAGCTTGTGCCTCTCTGCTCTCTTGAGCCTATGTGAACCTCTAGAATCACAGAAGCACAAAATCATTTAGAAAAGATCTCCAAGACCATTGAGTCCAACCTTTGACTGGTCACCACTTTGTCAAGTAGCCCAGAGAATTAAGTACCATGTCTAGGTTTTTCTTTAACACCTCATGGGATGGTGAGTACCACATGACTGGGCAGACCAGTCCAGTATGTAACAACCCCTTCTATGAAGAAATTCCTCCTGATTCCAGCCTGAACCTCCTCTGCTGCAGTTTGAGGCCATGTTCTCTTGCTCTGTCACAACTTTCCTGGGAGGAGAGACCAATCCCATCTGGCTACACCCTCCTTTCAGGGAGTTGTAGAGAGTGACAAGATCTCCCCTGAGCCTCTTTTTCTCCAGGCTAAACACCTCCAGCTCCCTCAGCCACTCATCAAAGACTTACTCTCTAAATACTCTTCATTTTTCTGAATGTTTCTGACTTCATCTTTGCTGTTACAGCCCACAATCCACCAGACAGACAAGGCAGCAGTAAGCTCCCTTTAAGTCATCTCTTCCTGTGTCTGAACAAGTCCCACTGTCACTTTTACCATGGGTAACACTTCATTCTCCCAGGCTCTGCCACTAAGAACAGGCACCATGGAGCCTGAGAGCAAACCCTGAGTCTAAAGAGAAAGTAAAAAAAAATACCTTGAACTTTTCAGCCTTCATTTTTCAGTACACACACATTTGCTGCCAACAGACCCAAAGAAATATCTTTTGTGTCACAGAATCATCAGATGGTTTGGATTGGAAGAGATCTTGAAGACCATCTCGTTCTAAGGCTCCCTGCCATGGGCAGGTACACCTTCCACTAGACCAGGTTGTGCAGAGCTCCATCCAACTTGGCCTTTAACACTCCCAGGGATGGATGGGGCATCCACAGCTTCTCTGGGAAACCTGTGCCAGGGCCTCACCACCCTCATGGTGAAGAATTTCTTCCTAATATCTAGCTAAACCTACTGTCTGTTTGAAGCCATTGCTCCTTGTCCTGTCACTCCAGGCCCTTGTAAATAGTCTCTCTCCATCTTTCTTCTAAGTTCCCTTCAGGCACTGGAAGGCTGCAATTAGGTCATCCTGAGGCCTTCCCTTTTCCAGACTGAACAATCCAAATTTTCTCTTTGCTAATAGGAGAGGTACTCATGCCCAGCTGAGCTGTGGTTTACATAATCCCATAGCTGCATGCCCTGGCAATATGACTGTTTACTATCTGGGTAACTTCTCCTGTCTTTCATCTTTTCTAGCATTCATTTTTATCTATGAACACATTCAAGATGTTAATAGTGAATCAAGGCAGGGGTTTGCCAGGCCTGTTGGGGTTCTGCCCATCAGAACAGACTGCTTCTGTGTCCTGGGGAGTCTTTCCTTGAAGGAAGATGCTGGGTCTATGCACATATCTGGGTACAGACCTACTGAGAGATTTCTAGGCAATCTGTGCAGCAAATGGGTCAGGTCTGTATGGTCTACCAGCATTTTGTTTGCAAACTGGAGCCGTGAGAAGAAAAGGAAAGTCACATTTTTTCTGCCCCTTCCTAAGATAGTAAATATCAGAGCTCCTTGCAGATTTTAATTAGGGGTACTTACAGGCTGAACTTTTCACTTTGAGACAAATTATGCACATTTATATCAGTAAGCCCCATATGTTTAAATACTTTCTTTACAATGAGTAATCAGGTGTTGTTACTAATAGTCATCCTCAGATCACAGCTGAACATTGGGAAAAGTGTTTCAAAGCTATTATTTTTCTCATAGTGCAGCATTAGGTTATATAACCATCATCTTTAGTTCTACTGCCTCCTTATTGATTTAAAGCACAAATTTCAAACATACACACACACACATATATATATATATGTATGCATAGATACAATGATATATCTCAGCTGGTGTGCTGCTTCTTTCCAGTCACCAACACCAAAGGGAGTTTTTGAATTAATGTAGACCATTAGTAAATCAAAAAAAATAATTCAATACAGCACAACAGGGAAAAGAAACAACATCCACAGCACTGGAAAAATATTTTAAGAAGGGCAGTTGTTTGTTAAGAGCTAGGGAATTCAGCAAGACAATTTAAAAGAATGGTCGAATAAAGATCAGTATTGTGCTGAACAATAATAAAACCCAGAACTGAACAAAAAAATAAAAAAATTAAAAAAAAATCCAGCAAACAACTCTAAAAACCTATAAAATAACATGACATGTTCTTCCAAACCAGGCAGTTGAGTATAACCTTGGCCAAGAATAGATCTAAGAATTTTATGCTGCTCTGTGCCTTCAACCTCAAGGTACACCCATGAAAGCATCTAAGCACTGCAGCATACAACTTCTAGTCAGCTGACTTTGAAGTACATGTTCTTAGAGCCTTGGTTAGACCCTTGACCATTATTATAGGGCATGCAGGAAACACTCTTGATATTGCATACAACATTTTCAACATGCTGCCAGTAAAAGGTAGAATAAATAATAAAGGATTTTTTTTTTCTTTAATTCTCCATTTTAAAAACTGGATTGCGGCTGGAACTTATCAATTTCAGTCAGGATTGTAAAGAGGATTTCCTGTATCCTAGGGAAACACCATCTGGAATCCGCTTTAGCAGGAATACTTTTTTTTTTCTTTTTTTCTTTTTTAACACTGACTTGAACAGAGCATTGCAATATTTTAAATTCATGTACAAGAGAGTACCCAAACTTTCCACTTCTCATTAATGGGAAACATCTTCCTGTTAATAAGACCCTCAACTGTTTTTTGCAGCATTAAAGGAACTTCTCAGTTCTTTCTTCCCTAAGTTCAGCCTGGAAGCTGGCTGGATGCCAGAGGATGATTTAACCTTCTCACAATTTTGTTTGCAGCCTCTCAAGAAGGCACATAGTTTACTGTGTACAAAGAAAAAGTTCTACTTCAGAATCCTTTTCATAACCTATATTTCAGTAATGAAAACAAAACATGTTTGGAAAGCATTGCTAGATAACAAGAAGGGCAGAAGAAATCAACAGGGTTTTGACTAATTAAAAGGATGAAGAAAGAGTTAAAAACCAGGCTAGGGTTCTGTGCATTGTCCTGAGCAGAGCTAGACATGTCCTCTGGAAGCTGATGGCTACTTCATGTACAGTTCTTCTGGTCCTGGCTAGAACTCCTGCTGGCATTTTTACCAGCAGTAATGGCAGATGAATGAGCGAATGAAATATAAAAATGTACTTTTTAACAAGGTAAGTCTTTACATCTACTCCCATGGCATGGCACACCACTGTTTCTCTCAGTGGAGTCCTAAAGAGACTGAAGGGAACCAGGTATATTTTTCTCTCTTCAATCCCTAGTGTTTCTGGGACAGTCTGTTCACCATTAGTGTCTTTGAGTAGTGCTAGAGAAATATGAGTGAGAATACTTACTTGCCAAGCTAACTCTACAAACTAACTCTACTAACTCATATGTGCAGATGAGAAAGATTTTCTGATCCATCGAGACAATGATTACACACAACTTGCCTGTGTACATGACTACCAGAGGTTTCATTTTTGTGTCATGAAAGTGGTTGCTGTGTCCTGGTCCAAGCTGCCACTGTAAAGCACTCTGAAGTTTAGGTCTTGCATGATGTCAAGTGTTCCTTGAGCTCAGTATTTATTGCTCTTTGTCAAACAGTAAGAGTTTTGTTAAAAAGAATATAGATAAATCAGAAAGTCTGAGAGCTGACAGATACCTCAGGAAGAATGACTATTGTGGATATGGCAGTCCATACCTTTGAGGGACAGCCCATAGACTGGGATTATCAGCATTGATGGTGACCCCCTTAGCTTGCTAGTCCTGATGAATTCCAGCTGCTCTGAAGTTCTGCTGGAGCCCAAAGAGGCACCATTGTTCCAAAGCAGCCAAGTGCGGCTCTGCTTCTGCTTGTCTCTTTTGCTTTTCCCAGCTCCTTTAGTTTTCTCTCTCTCATTGTTTTTAAGACAAATTACCTGAACTGTTTTAAATATAAATAATTCTAACCTAAGCAGGGGCATATACCATCAAACAAAAAGAAAAATCACCACCCTTGGGACCTCACTTAATGGGTTTTTTTTACTTTTTTTTTCAGCCATCATTATCAGCCCATGAGGGAAGAGTTAGTAGGCAAAGAAACCAACATATTTCTGAAGTTTCTGGTGCCCAAAAGCCTTTCCACCTGATCAGCTCGTTCATTTCAGCTGAAAATGCATTTTTGCTGTTCTTCTTGAAATCTTAAAAATTTGTAGATAGGTTTGTGGTTTGTATTCCTCACACTTCTTCAGTTCAAGGAATCCAGACATGAAAAGAGGAGACTTTGTTTCCAGATTATCTAGTCTAGGGATCTCTCTAATCTCTAGGAGATAAAAGCAAGGGACCCTTGCATTTATGCATAATGCAAAAGCATTGTCATCCCTCCCCTACCCACGATTGTCTCATTTCCTTGATATAAATCAAGACATTGTCTATTAAATAATTATATTTACATTTTCCCAGCTTCAGTCTTGACAATGTAACCTTTGATTTTGTGTGAGAGAACTGGCCAGAACAGTGGGACAGTCTCCACAAGTCTTTGACTGATCTTCAGTAACAACCATGGTGACAAAAATACCATATCCTATTCAAAGATGCTAGAGAATTAATGCACAAAATGTCTAAGTTTGGTACATATTATCTCATGCTGTTTGAGTCCAGGATGGAGGATAACTCCTTCCCTCCAATGCATTCCCAAGAGTTTTTTCATAAGCTGTAGAGTTCTAATTAATTAGATAATCATTAAAAGATTAGTCTTCCACTTTGAATCCAACTCCCTGAAACAAAATCTATACTGATCAGAAGAAATAAATGTAGGAAAACCAGCTGGTTAATTTGAAAGTCTACATGAAGTATTCAGAAGTGAGAAATATGAATCTTTCCTCCTTTCCCTGCAGACATTTCACTGACTTTCCATGGAGAAATTCTTATCTGTCAGGAAGACAATTATCAGATTGTACATTGGGAAAGAAGTAAATTTTTCTTCTTTTTCAATACTCTGGGCAAGTCCCTGTATTTCTTTCCTATCTTTACCAGTTAGGGATTTTTACACTGGAAGTTTATATCTAGACTAAAGGAATATCAGTCTTTAATTCCAATAGTGTGCGCTTAAGAAATGAGTGACTACTTGAACTGGGGACAGTGATGGATTTAAACTATTTTGTTATTGACTTATCCAACAGTGCAGCAAGTCTCCAGTTCTGGTTCAAAAATGATAAATTCAAAAGCAATTCTTTTAAACCTAAATCTATGTTCTATACATGTCTTATTATGGTAATTCTGTATGTAATGTTTTCAGGAATAATCTGCTACAAAAAAGATATTTTTCTTCACCAAAGAACTTTACAGAATTCCTGAGACAACTGACACATCTTACAAATGTATTTCAATTACTTATCCCTTAAAGACCTAATTCCCACATCTCCTAGTTTAACAGAGTGAAACAATGGCTTTTGTGGATGCACCACAAAGAAAATATTCAAATAATCACCTATTGCTTGTCAATCCATCTTTTGCATGCCAAATTATTTATCACTAACTTCAGTGTCTTCTGCCCCACATAACATTCAAATTTTTAAGTAGGATTTTAAGTGGGATTGGTTCCATAGCCCCTAATATATGCAACTCTTCACTGTAATAAGGTTCTCTACTAGGAAAAAGCTACTTACAAGAGTTGCAGATCAATGCCAAGCTTTTTGCAGCTGTTTAATAGAATTTTAGAGGCTTTAAATCAAGTAAAATATGAAGCCACCTTTATCAGACATAGAAGTAACTCTATTTAATTTCACCCCCTCAGAGGATTCTAGATCTAGATGATGACTATATCATTGTAGAAATACAGCACAAAAGGTAAAGTTGGGGGTTCTGTTGGTGTTTGGTTTGTTGCTTGGGTTGGGTTTTTTGGTGGTGGTGGTGGTAGTGGTTGTAGTGGTTTTTGTTTCATTTTAGTTTTTTTGCATAGAACTTCTTTTACAAAGGAATTAAGAATTTCAAAGACCATATTGAAGACATTTTGAAGATTTCCTTTCTTATAAATACCTTAGGTCTCTCTTCACATCTTCAGCTAAGTATTTTGTGATAAATGAAGCACATAAGATCCAATAGACTCTGTATTTACATTCAGTGAGTCACTAGCTTCTTGATTTTATAGTATTTCTCATTTTTTCCAAAGACAGCCTGCCAGTTTGGGAAAGATGAGCAGGAGTTGTTTGTTTAAGGATGAAATTTTATTTCCCGTGAAATAAGAAAAAACAGTCGGCAGAGTCACCCATTCCTCTTATGTTCATGCAAGTAGCACATACATGCTGCAGTAGAGAAATCACACAGATCTCCTAGTTCAAAATGACACTAAAAATTACATCTATAAAAAGGATGACAAAGGACTCTGAATCTCTTCATCTCAGGATTTCTAAAATCAAAGTAAGTAGAATTTCTCTCCAGAGCAATTGTAGCAAGGAAAAAAAAAGTCTTAACCAAAACCTTCTTGCATAGAAAGACAATTTTTTCTCAAAATTAGAGAGAAACTTTCATTCCAAATTGCTTTCTTCTAGTGCTTTCATATTGTAACTTACTTAGCCTTTTTTTTACAAGGTTTTATAAACAAACTCAATACCAAGACTAGCAGCATTAGTAACGGGTTTTTTTGGCTAAAAATCACCATTCTCAGCATTTTTGCTCCTTTAATTTTAGGATAACAGACAATTTTTGATCAGGGCGATATTTACACAACAGAAGTAAAATCATTAGATTTTACGAATCGAAGTAAGGCAAATTGAGTAAGGCTGCTTGAGCCAAACTGTGCCGTGGTCAAAAGGAATACTGTCATTCTTGCAGAAACAGAATTCAATCTAGAATATCTGTTAAAATGTAATGGGAATTCACTATCAGCAAAGTGTTAAATTTTGATTTTACAGGGGGGTGGGAACACAAATTTTTTGCTAGATTTAGAATTATATTTTCATTTTTTCTAGCTATTTAAATAAAACTGATTTTTTTTTTTTTGCTTTGATGGAGTTCCTTTAAATTTGTATCTTCTTTTTCCTGATTGTATTTCCTGTTCAGCATTTACATTCTTGATACTCACTATTTAAAGTAAATGGATTAACCATAGGATAAGTTACTAATTGTTATGAATCAGAATGGAAAAATAGAGTTCTTTGAAGACATTAGGCATTATCATTTTAATGACTTAATTTTAACCTTATCATCATTTAAAATCTGTAAATGAAAAAATACAAAGTGTAAAATATAAACAGGCTGACAAGTGCCTGACAATAAGAGACACTGAACATTATATTACTTTTTACTGTATTTCTAAATTACACTATCAATCAAAGATTATTCTATGCAAGACTGATATCAAATCCAGATACAACAATAGATTTGACAGGTACATTCTTCATACTCTGCTACATCTTTATCAGGTACAGTCTGTTCTTTGAAGTCATTATTTGCAGATTCTGTTATATATCCACACATTTGTCCCATGAACAACCACAAAGGATTAATTTTGGCATTCAGTCCAGCCTTTAATTGTGCAAGCCGAATTCCAATTATTTTATTTCTTTGTTTATTTAGAAATGCAACAAAAAACAGACCTTAAATTAATGGATTTTTTTTTAATATATATATTTTCTTTTTTTTCTAGAGCATATTTTTTGGACACCAGATAGGGCTATTTCTTATAGATTAGTATTACAGGCCAGTAGTTAATAGCAGTAAGGTATTCACAATGTACACATGGTACTGTCAGGTATCCTGACAGAAGATCTCTCTGCAGCATGATGTGGCCCAGGAGTTCTTCTATAGAAAGTTATAAAAAAAGTTGAGATGGTTGATAAAGGACCAAGAGGAATTCACCTTTTCCTACAGGTCACTCCTCCATGTGTTCAGTACGGAAAGAAACAGATCAACCAACAGAAGAATGAGCTGGAAAGAAGCTGGTAGTTCAATTGGGCCTAGGAGTACTCAAGTAAATTGATCAACATGAGATAAAGAGCAGATGTTAACCTTCTTTAGTGGTATTGTCTATGTAAAACAGCTACACAGATAAAACTGTGGAACATTCAACTAGGACTTAATTGCCAAAATCAATAGCCACAAACAGTACCCAAGGATAGCACTGCATTGGGACACATTTTGGCAAGGCTGGTTTTAACTGATTTGCTGACTCTTAGAGATGGTGGATGAACTGTAATAACAGAGGAGAAAAAAGATCTGAAACACACATGCTTGAGACTGGCTTCTTCTGTACAGGGCTAAACATTAAAGTCTGATGCATTAAAATTAGGAGAGTGTTCAGTCATCAGGATAATCTTAAAGTAAACATGTAAGACCAGTGTTAATATTGTTATAGCCAATGAGACACAAAAACTTTTCCTCAAATGGAAGTTATTTGGAGAATGGTCTGCCATCAGCAGGGAATGATGGCAGGGATTTTATGCAATGAATGGCCAAGGGACAGGACAGGAGTGCTGCATTGTGCCAGAGCCTTGCTCAGGTGTCAGGAAGAACAAAGAAACAAGGTGGTGAAGGCACAGAGTGGATTTCTGAATGCCTGTAACATCTTAATCAGGTTTACTTAGGAAGTTAGGCTCTACAGTGCTTATCTGAGCTGAACAGGGCTGCTGAACTTTCTCCCCTGAGCCTTTAGTTAAACTGTAAGGATTTGAATAGCACAAGCATGTTCCCTGAGTACAGAATATGAATGAAGGCAAAATCCCATTGGGGAAAAGGTACTGAATTTTTCTTTTGTATTTAAACATTTTACTTTTGTGGAAAACACTCTGGGCTAAGCATGCTGACATAATACTTGCTGTAGGTCAAAAACTGTCTCCACATAGTCTTACTTTTAGCAATGGACTCTAATTCTCTTTTCAACCAGTCCCTTCCTAAATTCCATTCATAGAAGATGTTTCAGGAGGAAAAGAAAAGCTGCTAGGGCTTCTGCCACTGTTACTATGCCAGAAAGTTTCACAGCAGGAATTTTTAACAGAGAATCCCGTTAATCATCCCCACCAAAACCATGAAGTTTCCATTATGGTAGAAGTATATCCTAGCATGTGAACAGGAAGAAGCTGAAGGAAGCTCAATAATATTTCTGTGTCTGTTGATGGCAGAGCATGTATATCTGTCATGTGTAATCTGAGTTCCTGAACCATGGAAAGGGAGCCATCCTCACTTGGGATGCCCTGAAGTGACACTCATGAGGCAGTGTGCTTAATTTCAAATATTCCACTTCACATCAGGGCCTCACTACAACAGTGCTGTAACATAACTGTATGACCTCTTTGGCATCCATAATGAGGCTGTCTGCATGGCTATATGTTGATTTTTCACCTGAGGCTAAAAGGCACTTATAGAAGAGCACTACTCTGGCTGATTTTATTATTATTATGATTGTGATTATGATTATGATGATTATTATGATTATTTGTTTAGTTTGTTTTTTTACCATAAGTTATTTGCTTTATATACTGCAGATTGTTAGGCTTTTATTCAGTCTTTCTGTGTTCCCATGTGTGCTACCCCTTCACTGAACTTAAGGAGTCCTTGTTCACCTGAATTATCTATGTATTATATATATTTATATAAATAACAGAAGTAATTCTCTGAACTAGAAATCTAAAAATCAGCAGAAGCTATCCTAGGTCTTTCTCCTAAGCTTTAAGTAGTTTAGGTACTGGGCTGAGAAGCCAAATGGCTTTATCTTTATTATCCACTTGCTTGGTCTAGACCTCAGGACACCCAGATACCTTGACCACAGTGGACAAAGAGTTTCCACTTGCCATTTCCTTCCCCTTTCCTCACAATCATTGCATCCTGTCCAGACTTGGCAAAAGGGGTATTGGAATTTAATTTTGTTTCACTATTTTGCTAAAAAAAAAAAAATTGCAAAAAAGGAATTTTTCTTCTGTCTCTTGGGATGCATAATAGATTTTATTGTACATATTTATTTGCAAGTCTTTTAACTGAATGTACTTACCACAAGTTATCCTGCTGCATCTTGTTCTACATTAAACTCCTGAAGCTACAGAACTAAATATCACTTATGTATAATAGGTTTCATTTACAAAATTTCTATCTAATAAAATACAATTATGTTTTGTCTCACAATACTGCGAAGTAAATGTTAAATTAAGAAAAAACAAGCAAAGCCTGATTTATTGACATTTAAAACCAGTTACGAACATCTTGTTCAGCCAGTCCTGCAGGGCCCACAACATCTCTGAGGTAGGATCCCGAATTTCAAATAAAGCAGAGTTTCTCCTGGGAAAATGAAGCAGAAACACCTGTGGTTTGAAACCAAGTGAGCTAAACTGAGCAAGTTTGTCTTGAGAACAAGTACATCAAGGTAGGGTAATCTGTGACTGCACATAAGTGCAGTTTTGTAATTGCATTTTAACAGTGCTAAGAATTTTGTATCTACACCTAAACATGAATGTATAAAAAATATGTAGCCACAAAGAGGCTAATGATGATTTGTGTAACTGCAAAACTGGAGTGCAGGAAAATATGTTCAGTATGCAGTAAAATCTAAGAGTTTGCAACAGTCAGTAATGGTGTCTGATGAAACCAAAACCGTCCTGCAGGATGAACAGGACAGGTGCTGATGGAACCAGAATAAGCAAGAAAAATTTCTGGCAAAAAAGGAGCAAGATCTGGTCCCAAAAATAAGATGTGTTATGTCAAGAGTAGATGAGATAATCCCCTTGTTGTCTGGGGAGGGGATGAGGAGCACAAAAGGGAGGATGAGGGGAGCTCGCTGGCCAAGGCAACAAGGACCATCAGCACTGACTCCTCAGTGTCAGCTCCCTGGAGTTGAATACTGGAAGCCCACTCAGGGTGTAGGTGTTGAGGACTGACTGCTTTGAACATGTATTGTTGACAACTGAAAGTGATTAAGGGCCAGTCATCAGCTGTATGACATCAATGACTGACAATCAAGTGTTGATGTGCTGAAAGTGGCTGAACTCATTAATTTTTCAAACACTCCATAACAATCTCCAATATTCTAACTCGTAAAAAAGGTATATGAATATTATATATATACATATGTATAACCTTTGTAATGTATATATCAACCAGCATAGAGCAGCTCAAGTTCAATACCCTGAAACATATACTACAAAATTCTGTATTTTGAGGGGATGTTGTCAGGTCTAATTTGCCAAAAACCAAGAGTTTCAAGTGAACTTTAGAAGTCAAACCTGAGGCACATAGAATCACAGACTACATAGGACTTAATAGTAAAAAAAATTAAAAAAAAAAAAAAAAATCAAGATTATGTTCACTAAAATAAGAATTATCCAGAACAATAGTTGTGCAAATCAGTGTTTGCTACCAGGACTCTTACCAGAAAAAAAAAAAACAAACCAAAAAACAAACCAAAAAACAAACAAACAAAAAAAACCCCACAAAAACAAAAAATCAACAAAAAACCAAACCAAACCAAAAAACTCACTAAGTTGTAGCAAGACTCTGAACATTTATCATGGCAAAAACAAGCACACCATAGGAAAGTGCTTTGGAGGTCAGTATGCTTCTACACTACTTTCTATCCTGATTTTATAGTAGATATTATTTATTTTGGTAGTTTACCAGTCTTGCAGTAATTAAATTAAATAATGACCACAACAGAACAGGATCTGTTTCAAATTAATCAATAATGTAATAGTTTCTATTTATTTCTCAACCCCCAGCACATACAAGCATGTCTACTTTGTTTCCTAGAATTCCTGACTATATTTTACTTACCAACACATGACAAAATCATTTAAAAACTCACTGCAGACAAAATTCAAGTCCAAGAAAATCTCGTACTCTGCTCTTTATAAATTGTTTTAAATCTAGCCACCATTTGGATGCAGATATATTCAACTTGAAATACAATAACAGGACATATTCTGAAGTGCCCTGAATTTTTGAAATGGTTTGTTAGGTAGTATTGTCTCTGAATTGCTTCACAAGTGGAGAAACTCACAAATTTTAAATCTAAATTTCCGTGGCTTTGCAGAGTTCATAATGATTGATAATACCAAAATGTGCCATTGAGATGAAGAAGTTCCTATTAGATAGACTGAACTCAGTAGCATAGATTACTTTTATAGCTTCCTAGAAATTCATGGAATATTTGAAAATATGCCTGCTAAAGTAAATCAACCTGATTAAAAATACAGCAATAGGGAGTTGAAGCCAGTTGAAGCTTTCTTTTCTTTCTCTTCTCATTTTCAGTGAGAAATAAGTGTATGCTGTGGATGTTGGACCTTTCTCTAGATACCCTCAGGTGAAATACCTGTAGGCTTAAGTCTGATCTTGTTGAAGGAAGCTCAGAGGAGAGAAAACAACTGAGGTAAGAGCTCTCAGAAAATATATTTTTAAAATGTAGCTTATTTGTTGAGCAATTTTACATACAACTCTATCAGTTTTATGTCTACAGACTTATATAAATATTGCAGTAATTCCTCTTTTCTATGATCAGCAGATATTAGCTTCAATTATACCTATAAAAGTGTCCCCAGAGATCAATACTTGCCTTTATTTTATAATGCTTTTGCAAACATAATATGACAGGATTTTATGCTCTCTTATTTCTATCCCTTCATGGTAAAATAGGCATTCCATGTAACCTCAAAGCAGAAATGAACAATACTGATAAAGCATAGGTTTTGTAATAACTTTTGGTTCTTATATGCTGTAGGCAAGAGAGAATATGATTTTCCCTTCTGCCATTTACAGTTAGCCTAAGAGTTTACAAATTATTTTATTGTCAGGGCTAGTACATGTTATATACTACACGCAGCTATGGACCAGACCTTAGGACTCACCTTGTATTTATCTCTACCCTTACTACAGGCAAACAAGGAAGAATAAAGCTAGAGCACACAATGACACACAGAAATTATGGCAAAGATGTTCCTTAAGGTCCCTTCCAACCTAAATCATTCTATGATTCTAATGCAGGGTAAAATTAAAATTTAAATATTAGGGTGGAATTACCTTCTGTGACTGTGGTCAGGCACTGAAACAGGTTTCCCAGAGAAACTATGGATGCCCCATACCTGGAAGTGTTCAAGGTAAGGCTGGATGGAACTTTGAGCAGCCTGGCCTAGTGGAAGAAATCCCTGCCCAACTCAGGGCATTGGAATTAAAGGTTCTTTAAGGTCTACTTCAACCCAAACCATTCTTTGATTCTATAAAATAGAGAGGGAGTCATGAAAATACCTTAATTCTAGTCTTTACTTTACAGTCACAGAACAGCAAGGAAAAAAACAATATTAAAAGTCAAATCAAACCAACCAACAACAACATAATAACAGCAACAACAAAATACTCTGCAAAAACTAAACCTCACAAAACTAAACAAGAATAACACATGATATTGAGTGATGACCTTGATCCATAGGGCTGAATAAACTCTCTGGAAAAAGAAGAGGGTCTTTTAAATGCTCCAAAATGGATAATAAAGCTCTAACAATTTAAAATTCTAATTTTTAAAAGAAGAATATATAGAATATAATACATGCTATTGGTCTTTAGAATAAGAATTCACTACATTCATTTCATTATTATATATTACTTCTAGTAGCTATTGGAATTTATTTTTTTTAAAGAATGACAAACATGTTTACAATCTAAGTCATATAAGAATTCAATAGCAGATAAATGTCTAAATACATTAAAGGTTAGTGTTGACTGACTTTCAGATAACAGATCCTCAAACACATCAAATTAAAGAGGAATAAGACACCACACATATATAAAACTTTAGCAATAATTACAATTAAAAGCAGCCTGTAAAATATACCTATATTTAACTGTATAAATAAATGCTATGAAAAAACTGTAGAAGTGAAAGGATGTAAATTTGAACAAAATGCAAGAAGATGGAAAGTTTGAAATAGAAGGAGAATAAGAAGCAGGTGCTGAAATTTGCTAAAAAATTATGGATTGTAACACAAGGAGAGTGTAATTTCAAAAGCAATGTTAAGCATGAATGATTCTGGAATCTGGCCTGTACCTTAAATTAAAACTTGCATAGAAAACTCTTTTAAAATCTCTGTTATACTTTCTTTAGCATTCAATTATAGTTTAGATACAGCTGCAGTTTTACCTGTTTCAAAACATAATTTCATAAAGTTTACTTTATGTAGGTTGTTAAATTTACCTCAGAATCAACTGCTTTCAACTTTCTCACTTCTAGTCACCACTGCTGTCCTCAATGCAGTCATTTAATTTCATTTTCTGTCACCTTTAAATATAATTAGCTATCTCTCTTTCATGTCTTGTCTTTTTTTAACCCTGAGTCTCATTTTGCAATATGGTCTTGCAAATATATGTAACTAAACAGTTGCATTTCCTTATCTTACATTTTCCATGTCTCAATCTCTTTCTTAGCTGTCAGTACCATTTCACACAGACATCTACACAGCATCAGAGAAAGAAGCTTCTTATAGAAGCAAAACTGTAATTTAAACTTGATCTACAAGATATTTTGGAGCAGATGGGTTTTATTGTGTGTTTCCTTGGCCTGAATCTGAATGAATCACTGAGTCGTGCAATGACTGGGATGTTTGCAGCAATTGCTTGTTGATTTTCTTTTGACCATTTGAGGCTGAAAGCACTTTTGACTTCTTTATTATATTGGAGGAAGGTCACTGATTTGATTTGTGATAGTGCTCAATTCTACTGTTAATGTTTTGTCAAACATAGTGCAAATGTTTGCTTTATTATGTCTACAAGACTTCTTGTAATTGACATTTAAATTGTAATCAGTGCATTTATCTCAAATTGAAGGTTGTCAAAATGAAATGGTTTTATTCAGGGAAATAGAGAAGTATTTGTAAATTGTGATAGTCTTAATACTCATTTTAGCAATTTTAGAAGGCAGGAGGACAAAGTACACTTCAGTCAAGTAATAACAGTGCAATATTTTGCCTGAGAATATTAATATACAATGTTCAGTATTAATTTTGGATGATGTGTAAAAAGTCTATACTGATTACTTTTTGACAAAATACATAATCTGAAAACCATAAATCAGATTTTTTTTCTTTTCTGCTGTGGGGAATAGAAGCCCTGGGAGTATACTGTCCAGATCCCACTTGGCCACATAGTTCAGCTTCAACTCTCCACATAGAAACACAAGTTGGTTTTTGATATGCCCATGGCACACATACAGAGTGCCTTTATCTACCCCTGTCCTTTCGAAGACAAATCCTACCATAACATTTTCCTTCAAAGTCACTTCTACTTAGTGTTACAATAAAATGTCAATGAACACTCTACTGCTTCCTAACATGACTCCTGGGTTTGTTCATGTTCAGTTTGGCGACAAGTTACAACGCAAAAGTTAACAATCTGTGTGGTTCCTGCGTGATACACACCCAACTTCACCCTAGATTCTTTGGAACTTTACAGCTCAAGCAAACAGAGCAAAAGGAGTCTGTTGCCTTTCTCCTACTGCTTATAATTTTGCCTTATCTTTAACCATCTTCTGACTCCAACATGTCACTAGTGTGAGGTCCCACCTCTAAAAGAAAGGGAGCATCCAAGATTCATAAACATTTGTAGTCAAAAGGACCAACAAAAGTCAAAGGGTCCACTAAATATTATGAAGTAAATTATTAGTAAATTACAAACTCAGCATGGAAATTGGTGTCAATCCCTGACTGCCTACATAAGCACAGAGCTGATATAAGCACAGTGAGATTTGGATAAAGCAATAGGGTGAAAGGGAAAAAAGGAGACAGATTAATTAAAGGGAGGGAGGGAGGGACATGGGGTCCATGTCCACTTCCTAACCTCACTTCTGCCCTTGCACTGTGCTGTGCTTATCTCCAGGAGCCAGAACAAGGATATTTGTCCCAGAAAAGTGTTGCCCTACCTCTCTATGGCCCCTGCTCCATCCACATTCTGTTCTTTCTCACAGTGTATTATTACCTGCAATCCTTGGCTGTTACTAACAACAGTCCTTGGTTGGCTCCACAACAATCTG
The DNA here is from genome assembly GCF_049639895.1 of Pseudopodoces humilis. Taxonomy (NCBI): domain Eukaryota; kingdom Metazoa; phylum Chordata; class Aves; order Passeriformes; family Paridae; genus Pseudopodoces; species Pseudopodoces humilis. Next base: position 99,940,564 of record NC_142201.1, read on the forward strand.
GCCATCAGTGTTTGAGACACACACATTACCATCTTTTAGGCTTCTACATTCACTGCTAAAAGTGTGAAGGCTCATTTTCAGTGTGACCCTTGTAGCAGTTGCCAATGACAGAAGTACAGCTGGAGTCTGCACTCCATAGATATTCTTGTAAAATAAATAGAAAATACTTCTTTCCCTGTTTTTAGAAAACTGTTTTTTCTCGGTAATCTATTTCAAAGGGACTCTTCTCTACTTTCAAAATTTAAAAATCCCAGTCTTTGGGAATCCTCAACTGCATTTCAGCTGGTATGGAAAGTAGAGAACAAACAGTCACATCAATTTTGCTAAGGTGAGGTTTTCTCATATGACTCTTTGAGAAGAGTGATCTATTCCATAAGTGAGGATGTGCACATGTTCAAGTGTACATTGTGTTGCAAAAATGATTAACTCTGGACATCCTCAACTGCTCACCTGTACTAGTTTAGATGAAACAGAAGATGTCTTATAGTGGCCTATTTAGCCTGAATTGGATCAGTGAATGCTCACAGAGTTTGAGAAGAAAACAAGCCTCTAGCTCAGTTGACAATTATGTTCCTTCCTGTGTAGTACACCTGTACCCAGAGGCTGCAAGCCTTCATGCCTTGTTATGAAGTTATTTCTGTCTCACAGTAATTCAAAAGAATCATTGATGGGAAGTCACATTTTCACTGCCACAAAGGTTAGACTCAGACACATGAACAAGGAGCAAAGCAGAAGAGATCTTTTGACAGAGTCCTTGCTCCCTAAGATACAGAACTTGCTGTCAAAACACCTTTTTTTTTTTTTTTAAGTAACTTTGATTTTCTTTCCCAAATCAATGCACAAACTGTAAAGTGAGCATATGATTCATGCACTTCACAGCACAATCCTGGCATCTTTTCATGAATATAGTTACAATCATAATCTGTATTTATATATATAATAGAAACACAGAGAAATACTAGTGAAAGCATCCAAAAATATTCATAAATATGGATAAATGTAAAATCATGCATGCAGCTGTCCTGAATTAACTTTTCCCCCTCAGCTACCTAGAAGAAAGAGATTATTCCACACGTGTTTGGCTGTCAGCTCGGCATCTTAGAGAAAATACTTTTCACTTTCCCTTTTAGAAAAGTTTCCAAACACTCACACATGTACTTTTGATGACAAGAAACATGTTACACTAGTCACTGTTGCAGACTTTTATACTAATGAATTATGTTTTTTTCTATTTTGGCAAAAACATTCTATTCTGTCAGATGTTGCCTGTTTACTAAAGTTCATAAAATTTGTGTGGAAAAAAAATTCAAGATTCTTTATAATGAAACTGACTTCCAGTCCAGAACTTGTCCTGTTTATAAGTATGAAATAGTAAGAATTGTATTGAGTGCCCCACTCTTATTTGAGGCAGGGATATGTGTCCAAATAGAATGACCCATGGACTGAAAAGACAAGTGGAAGGGTGAATTGCCACTATATGCAAGGTCTTGACTATTTTTAAATATTTGTCACAGAGTTTTAGCACCCATTTGATGGAATTCTAAAAAACGTGACTAGTGGATGAGTAGATGTGCCATGCATCCCAGGCAAGGATTAGAAAAATTAGGGAAAAAAACAAATAAACACCAAAGGAATACATTTTCTGTACATTCAACAACATATTGTAAAATATTGCCCAGTAGGCATCTTGAAATTAAGCAATGAAAGAAAACTGATAATTGTGTTTAGGCATGTCACATGACTTCATTCAATTGGGAAAAATATCTGATAACTAATTTTGTAGAAAAAAACCCTTTTTTCGCATTTTAACAATTTAATATGTAACAGAAGGGGAAAAAAACACTTTAAAAAAGAATCCTCAGGTACTCATTTCTCAAAGCAAATAAATATTGATGAAGAAGAAAGCTGAGAAATAGAGTCAAACATGGTTTCATCTACGGTTTAAGTAATCTAAAACAGATCTAAAATGCTTGTTGCCATAACATCAAATAAAAATGCATCCTAGAATGACCAGTCTAGAACTATAACAGGAACAGACTTTACTCATGTGGAGGAAAGGTAGTAATGCTCTGTCAGGAACATGTAAATTAATTTGTTTTAAAGTAATAAGTGATGTAAAAATATAGACAAGTTACATGCAATAAGCAGACTGAGTAGCACTAGGGCTCTTAGCATGAACCTACACTCAGACATTTAAAAAATGCACTACTAACACAAGGAATTATAGGGAAACTGACAAGTTTCACGAGTGAATCCTTTCTGTCAGTGAGTCTGTGGAGGCTGTCTCTTTTTTAAAAAAATTGCTATTGCATCCACTTAAATCACATACCTAAAACTCTATTGAGAGAAACATGTGATATTTATATAGTACTCTTTATGCACAGGTTTCAGACCTTTGGATGAACTAATTTATTAACTGGACATAGATTTCTCATCAAGAGATCAATTGAAAATGACCTTTTCCAAGGATTTTGATGCAAAACAGGTGGATCAGAGAAAATTTGCAAATATGGTATCATGGTGTGACTTTATAATGTTTGTATCCCAATCGTCTGTTCTGGTTACATTACATATTAAGTTCTGCACCTTTAAAGCTGGTTCTGAGAGTGAAGGGGGAAGAAGCCGCAGTTTGTGTTCAGAAATGGCACTCACTGCCCCACATCCCGCTCCTGGGCTGTGGTGTCTGCAGCACGGACAGACAGCGGGTCAGAGCTTCTCTTTTACTGTTAGTTAGTTTTATCCAGCTGAGGCAGAGGAGTTCCCTGGACTGTTTTTTTTCCTTTTCCTTGGATCTGTTCAAACCTGCTCTGGACTGAAAACCCAGACAAACCCTGGGAGCTCAGGCCTGTGGCCCACCGGGGCCTGGGTCTCAGCACTTTCCAGCGCTGGAGGGACTGATAAGAGACTGAGTAGGCCGAGCTACACCACATGAAAAGGACTTTGTGGATTTGCCTTCTCTTCAGAAATGTGAGAGGTTTTATTTTTTAATATTACTCAATTTCTGTTAAATAAACAGTTTTTTCTACTTTTCTCCAAGGAAATATTTTCCTGAACCAGTTGAGGGAGAGGCTGCTTAAATTTGCTTTCTGAAGGGACCCCATTCGGAGGTTTCCTCCCAAATTTGCCCTAAACCAGGACAAATTTTACCTATCCATAATAGGTATAATTTAGGAACTCTAGACTCATGGTTTCATTTCATAAACTAGAAAGGCATGAAGCTTTTTCACGGGTTCTTGGTTTGTTTAGAAGCATTATGAAAAGCATGCACTAAATGTGAAAAACCCATTCCACAATTAGACAAAACAAAATTTAAACCACTCTTCACGATTCATGACTAGAGCCAACACTTCAGTCACCGTGTTGCTGGGAGGAAAACACATGGTGGAAACATGAGTCTCCTTTCCTCTTCTCTTGATGATAATGCTGAACTCACAATTTAGCTGTAAAAGCAGTTTTGTTTTCCTATCAGAATTGAACTGCATTTCCAAATCATCTGGTCCCTCTCCATGATCACTGGCAAAGAGAAAACTACTCAAAGCCAACAACAAAATTAGCTCTAATCACATGTTTTTTAATCCCTGCAAAGTAATTCCTCTCCCGTTGCACCACCTAATACCTCTTGTTCCCATTTTGTACAGCAAGAAAAGTGAATCAGTGTCAGTATGTGGGACAGCATGAAATCACACTGCTGCCCACACCTGCAGCCTGAGAACAGACCCATAGGTAAGAGAGGAATAATCCTTTACAGACAAGCAGCAGTCACCCCTCAGCAGCAAATTAGTTTCTGAACAGCCAGGACAAGTGGTTGCTCTCAAGTTAGGAGAGGTCCTCAAAACACCCCTCTTAAACTAAAATTAGTAAATTAAATTTTGCATTCCAAGAAAACTGAGCAACTGTGCAAAGCCAGTTAACAGTGAATCATTAGCCCCGAAGCTATTACACCCTGTGTCTGTGTGTGTGTGTGTGTGTGTGTGTGTGTGTGTGTGTGTGTGTGTGTGAAAAGTTGTTTCCAGTCAGCTGTAGGAAGCTATTGAGCCTTATTCACAGCATTTTTGAAATCTGGATCAGAATGAATGCCTGCCGATGCCTTTTATCAAAGACAGGAAACTCCTACTCATCACCCAGCCAGCTGCTGTTGTTATCAGCTCATTTGCTTCTTCCTCTCTCCCCTTCAGGAGACTTCTTGGGAGAAGAGTGCACACTTTATATGAGGAAAAATAGATTGAAATAGAGCAAAAGACTAAGTAAGCATAAGGTTGGTTTTGTTGTTTGATTAATTAAAAAGAGGGAAAATGCTGGAAATCATACTGTATTTTATTGTGCATTGTTTCTGCCAAACACTTCTGCCACTGTTTCAGCATTGCTCCCATGATCTCCCTTGAGCCTGGCAACAAGCATGACAGCAGGAAGAGCCAACAGCTTCCATGGGGAAAGAGCAAGAGTTAATCCTAGCCTTACAGAGTCCCTTGGAAATAAATAAGAAGAAGAAATAATTTTTTTAAAAAAAGCAGCACTTGTCGTCTCCAGGACTAAAGAGAGCATCAAATTTCTTTTATCATGAATTCTTAAGAAGAAAACTTTAGAAGGAATGAAAATATAATTAACAAAAGGTGGCATTTTCACTGAGGCAGGTAAATAGAAAATAACAAAAATAACTGTCTTAATGTTTGCCTTTGTCTCAATAAATTTCAGGAGGGTACTTCACTGAGATCAGTTAAAGCTAAAAACTCAACAAGTGAGATTGAATGGTCTCAATGAATTCTTCCCACTCACAGCACTCCCATATCAAATAAGCAGTTCATTTAAACATTCTGACAAGATAGTTTTCAATATATTGACTGATTACTGTGATAAAAATGTGATTATGTAAAGTATCTCTCTGTAAACAGTATGATAAAAGTACCTCTTTGACAAGTAAACCAGTCATTTTCTGATGTGTGGACTGTTATAAGAAAACAAAAGCAAATTTTAGCACCACATGTATACACATTCTTCATAGTTATAGCAGGGATATACTGATGGAGAAGACTGTGACAGGATCAATTCTTTAACAGCTTATGGTGGTTTTCTTCTTAGTTAAGGCAAGATCCTTGACACTGAACTCAATTAAAAGAATACACACCTGGTTGAAACCAGCCTGCAAAGTACCCATAAAATCAATGGAGAAGCAAAGAGGACAGTTGTCCTCGTGTAAGACAAATGTCCAAGCCAGTTTGGTTTAATTGGCTTCAAGAGAACTCTAATCCTCACTGTGGCCTACAGAGAGAAACCAGGTGACTGGCTCAGGAAAAACCATAGACTATGTTTGGGTAGATTCAATAGTTTGTGACTTTTAAGGGACACCAGGGAGAAAATATATAGCTATTTGTAACTGAAAAATAGATTATCTGTTATGGGTATATGTCTGAGTCTGGTGGAAGTTAAAGGTACAACATACAAAGAAGGTGTTTCATGTTGACCAATATATTCTAGAAGCATGCTGAAGGAAATTTGTTTGGGATAGGTTGTTTCAGCAACAAGAGGCATCAGTGGGTTAGGCTTAGGAGGTGACTGGACATGGCACTGTCCAGTGTTAAAAATCCACCTGTAAATTTCTATATGCATGTATGACAGCAGAAACACTGTCTCAGAGGAAAGAGGATAAGCCTGTTTATTTAAACATGCCAATTTAATCCTAGAAATCATTTGGATTAATGCAGCAGCAGAAAAGAGGCAAATTTTTATCTCTACCAATTTCCAGAGGCAATAAAGAAAATAATAGAATGATTAAGGTCTTGATTAAGACCACCAAGATCATTGAGTCCAACCCATTTACAAACACCGTCAACACTGTGCAGCATCAAGTTGTTTCTTGAACACTTCTAGGGACGGTGATTCCACCCCTTTCCTGGGCAGCACATTCCAGTTCTTGACAACCTTTTCAGTGAAGAAATTCTTCCTGCGAATTTATTCCACATTAAATCTTCATGTGAATGTTTCTAAAGGTTTAAGGATTTCCAAAGTCAAATTAGAGCACCTGTATACTCTTGTTTTCTCTTGTTAAAATGTAACTAAACTTAGTTACCAAATGCAGAGATGTGGAAAAAACTTTGAAAATAATGAGATAATCACACAAGAGCTTTGAACAAAATCAGAATTTTCATTCTATAAAAACTGAGATGATCACTAATTATTTATGGTTCCTTTTGCAGTACTATCCAGCTGCTCATTTTGAAGGTTGTGGTGGACAACACAGCTGCACTTCGCAACATTTGATGTAAGAGGAAGAAATCTATCTTGACTCAAATATTTAAATTTCCTTTTCAGTTTTGCCAATGTCATCGGTGTTAGAGTTTGCTTTTGTCCCCATGGCTAAATATCCCTATTTCCATCTGTACTTCAAAATCATAAACTACTTCACACAACTTCCTTCATGTAAAAATCTCCATTTTAACCAGCTGCAGAAATATCTGGTGCCTCGAAATAAAACTATTTTGATATTAAGAAACACTGTTGACTAGAACAGAACAAGGGATATTTCCAATGCTTCAGTAATTCAGAGGTCACTGGATGAGCACTGGAAAAGAATCAAGCCTGTCACAGCATAGTGACACCCTTTTCTTTTCAATAAGTTTGTTGCATTAGGAAATAACATGGCATTTCTTGACACAAATCTTGACACATTAAGCAGGAGGAGTTACAGTCCTCTGTATGCCTTGTGTGACTTGACATAATATTTGAATAGTGAGACACAATGTGCTCTCAGGAATTTTTCTGTCAGCCTGGGGTTAGTTCTGTGTAATTGCAACAAAGCGCTTCTGACCTTTTGAAATTGCCGGATTTATACCACTGTCTGCCACTTTATAATTCCAAACACACATATACATGTATATTTGTATGTGTATGTAAACCTGTGATAGATGGTTAAATTACAGTGTCTACTCTTAAAAAATTTATAATTTCTAATATAGACGAAATCCCTGGTATTAATTGTGACTCAACATCTGCAGGCTACCAGATGCCCACCAAACCACTGTCACCCTTGCTCAGGTCCTCTTACCAGGACCAGAGGAGAAAATACAGTAGAAAAGCTCTTGGAAAACATAAGGAAAGGGAGATTGCTCACTAATTATTGCCATAAGAAAAACAAACTTTAATTGGGGAAATTTATTCAATTGAATTCAATTAATTTTGAAAGAGAGTAGGTGAGTTAGCAACATCCCTGGAACACTTAAGTCCGTTTGTCCTGTCACTGGTTAGCTGGGAGAAGAGCCAAATCCCCACCTGGCTGTTGTGGAGAGTGATATGGCCTCACCAGAGCCTCCTTTTCTCCAGGCTAAACAACCTAGCTCCCTCAGCTGCTTCTCATATCAAAACCAAGGGATTTTGTTTGTACAGCATCACCCATATTTTTTCAAGATCTGTCTTTGAGTGAAACCATTCTAAAATCAGGGGTTCAGCAGCTGCAAATCTGGAGGTAGAAGGAAACACATACTTATTTGTCCAAAAGAAGCACCTCTGTGCAGAAGGGTATTTATAATCATAGAATGGTTTGGGTTGGAAGGACTTTAAAGATCATCTAGTTCCCAAATTTTAAATTCTTCAAGCCAGTGGGAAAAAAACCCAAAACAGCCCCAAAACACCGAGAAGGATATGACTCTTAGTTCAGTTCCTTTATTTTACACTGAGTTTTCATTGGATGGAACTCTTCAGCATGATTTAGAGCTCCCTTTGTTGAGTGATGCAATTTGCAGTAAAGTTCTGTTTCCATCCTTTCCTTGCTTCCCCTTCCCATACATTTCCAGAAGCATGAAAGACTCAGCAATGCCCACATGGATTGAACACACACAAACACACATGAAATATTTCCTGTCTCAAGTTTCCCATCAATTGTAGTAGCAGAAGTAGCGTGTTTATGTAGTTCTGGGGCAGTGATCAAAAAGGAATCCATGGGATCTGGGTAGCTTCACAAATAAATGGCATATGAAGAACAGGATCAGAAGTTTACATTTGTGCATATTTCCTAAATACCTTTTTAGGTAAATTATATCTATTTACATATATTTTTTTGAAAGGTTTGCTTTCTCATGCTTTTTTAAAAAATCCTAACAGCTAGGATGCTTATTCAGTGACATGGTTTCTGGTAAAGAAAACTAAAGTTGGAAAAAACCCAAAACAAATATTACTTGCATTTTGACCCAAGCCTAAAATGAAGGTTCTTCTATGAATACAGTATTTTATAAAAGAATACACAAACAAAAGAGCACAGTGTTCCAGAAGACTATTCATGTGGAATGTTAAGAAGTAGCAGTAAACCTTAAAAAGAAGGAAGTATTACCATCCATTTTCTGGCACTTTTACCACAGAGTTTCTGATTTATTGTTGGGGTCTTGTTACCTGATAGGTCAAATGAGTTTTGATTCTGACAAATGGAAAGAAGATGCTAAATACATTCTTTCAAAAATCAATGTATTCAAACATCATAAACAACTTTTTTTTAGAGCTGCAAAGGTTCTTAATGAGAGCTACATGGAGACATTAAAGGATCTTTTTTTTCTGTGGAGGGTTTTTTTAGATTTCTCTTCAATAACTGGAGGTGAATTATTTTGCTAAGGGATCAGATCCACACTTGGCCTGAACTGGTAAGGTACCACTAACTCCAGCAAAGATTAGCACATTTATTTATGCTTCTTGAGACTTTGGACAGTTACTGTTTATACATCAATTTTCAGGGAGAGGATTTTATTTCCTTCCCTTTCCTCTGAAGTACAATATTGTGATGCATACAAAAGATGTCTAGAGTGTGGTCTCTTATGAAGTGGATCTTTTTTTCCTGCTTTATTAATCCTTCTCGGGAGTGTGTACCTGGAGAGAAGAAATGCTTTTCTTCAGTCATAGATACATAAGTCTTTGAAATTTAGTCTTTAGAGAAAACCCTTTTTGTGTTGTACAGAGTCATGCTGTGAGTAACAAAGTCCATAAATAAAAGAGTGCCACAGAGCTCATAGGTTATCTGTTTAACAACGACAACTTTGTTCTTCTTGCTAATTTAACACATTTCGGTATGATAAGATTCCATGATTTAATCATTCTTAACAATAGAATAAAATGATTCCCACTGAGATTTGAAAAGCAAGAGCAACCAGAACACAGGCCTAAATCAATGTGTGCCCTGCAAGCAGGCTGAAAATTAGAAAAGGTTGTATCCTCAATTTTTTTGCATGAAAATTAAATTAAAAGTGGTAGGAAGTCTCTGACTGCTACATGTTTCCTGGAATATATTTGCAAAATTAAGGTCTATTGACAGCAATGAGAATTTAGGCATTAAATTAGATTACATTACCCCTTATGGAAATTTTAAAGTGAAAGAAAAATAAATCCTTGGATTTATTTTAACTGAGTAAGATGAAGTTCTTAATTAGTTTTATTTAATGCTTTGGCTTTACTATGTGCTTCAGTTATATGATTATTCGGTTAATTTATCAATAAAATGAAATAATTGTAGAAAAATAATCTGAATTCAGTGCATAACCCCTCATCAGCTTGTGAAATCTAATTTGAAAATGTTTTTTTAGTTCTAACTAAAACATACAGAAGGTGCTAAGAATTTATATAATCATTTTACTAAAGAAAATATTTTAATAGTTCTAAACACCTTGCTGATTCTATCCCCAAAACACAGTTTTCCATGAAACAGGTTAGGGAAAGGAACACCAGTCGGTGGATTGTGATCACTTACAGCTGGCAGATAAACAGCAAAGTTCTAAAACAGCAAAGGAGCCATTGCCTATCATTCAGCAGGTCAAGACAAGCAGAACTAAAAGCTCTGTAAGACAGGAGAGAAATTTGTCAGCTCTCCTGCTTTTTCCATGAGATTTATTCAGCAGACCCCTGTTTGGCACTTGCTTTCTGGAGCAGCATTTTTTCCTGGAGGGTGACTGCAGCCTCTCTTCAGTCCTTGGATCTCGTATCAAAGACATGAATGAGGGGCTACTGGTTTGGGCAAAAGAAAAGCTACAGAATAATAAACATCAGACAAGTATTTGGTCAAAGGATGGCCCTCCCTCCTGCTGTTGCTGCTCCTGACATGAGGGTGGGGAGGTTCTGATGCCCAACGCAAGGAATTAAGTGAATTGGGTAAGTACCAACCTTGAAGTTTTGGAGATGTGAAATAGGCTGACACCCAGTGCAAATTATTCCAACATATTTACAAATGTGTTTTAAATACCAAAGTAAAGTTATTTGACTTTAAAAATTAAACTTACATTGAATACATATAGGTGATTTAACCTTATTATCTTTTCAAAACAAAATTGTTCCATTTCCAGATCTAGGGACATGAATTAGAGAGGGAGGGAAAGCAGCAGGCAAGTAACTGTGGGGATGGTTCATTTCTGCTGACAGAAATGCTAGTAGGACATCAGTTGTGAAAAATTGGACCTGACATTATTGATGAAACAGGAAATATGACCCAAAAAATTCCAATATCTCTTTCATTTATTTCATGGATTCATGGACTTTAGAGGGCAGAGGGGGACAATTATATTCACATCATCTGCCTGCTTCTATTACATAGGTCATACAACTTTCTTGAATTAACTTCTTTGGGTGAACTGAAATATAAATTGTTCTAATATTTTAAAATGTGAATTATTCTCACACAGAATATGTCTATCTACAACTTCTACATGCCATAATTCATTATAGAGTTTCCTGCTATATTCGAGAATCCCCTCACTAATTTTTTTATATTATTTCCTATCAACTATAATTAAAGCCCACTTAATGAGTGGGGAAATCACTATGGAGTTTGTGAATTCTGTTTTTCGCTGTGGAATCTTTACATATGGACATCCATATCCAACCTCACTATCAAGATTTTCTACTCTCTACAAACTTTTTTGAGGTTTTGAGGAGAAATTCTGAGAGGAAATGCCACAGAATTAAAAATAAATTAGGAAAACATTTAAAAATGGAAGCAAACTAACAGAGCAGAAACTAAAAACAATCTTTCTATGCAAACTGTCAAATTAACAAGAAATCCACTAGTGTAAGGTTCCAGGTGATCTCATCACTCAGTCAGTTTAAAGGAGTAGTTCTTTAAATATTGAATTCTCACTCTGGAGATTTCCCACAACATCCTTTACAGAACCATGTGGCTGAATGTCATAAAATTGTCACATTGTTTAGACGACACCAGGGAAAAGCCACCAAGGATCTGCCCAGAAACAAGAGCTAATGGTTGGCCAGATTGATCCCAATTTTCTAGGACAATCCAGAGAACTAGGAACAACATGAGGGGATGTGCAGGGATGACCCAGAACATTACAACAGCAGCAAAATCCAAGAGCACTTGGTTTGTTCAGTAAAACAAACTTTTTTTTTTTTTTTTTTTTGTGGGACATAAGACCCATAAAGAACCCCATGGGAATGCCACAGTTCCATTGGATCTCAGAAGAGTCTGCTGGGCCAAACAGTGGGAAAGAGGAGAAAAACAAGAAATGTCTTCCTTGTGAAAGGCTATATGTGTAGGTGAGTGTTTGACTTTGTGTTGGGAATTGCTGCACTCATGTCAGTGAACCTTTTGACTGTGCTGTGATCCTGACATAACTCCATTGCCCTTGACTGGTTTTGATAGAGGGAATTAAAGGTTGGGTGCATCAAAAGCTTAAAGGTTTGTCCAGAGCTTGCATTTCCCTCTCTGCAACACCCCCAAACACTCCCAAACATGAGCAAGAAGAGGTACAGCAGTACGATATGAAGTAGGAGGGAATGAGTAGCATGCCATCACACACAAAGGACATGAACGACCAGGCAACACATTTAATAGACATCCAGTGTTCCAAAGAGGTTCCAGGTACACTGCACCACTCCTTGGGAATTCTGAGAAAGAAGAGGAAAAAAGCCAAACAAATCCTTCTCTGATTTTTAAGATTTTTTTCCAAGAACTGACACTGTGCAGTAACTAAAGCAAAATTACTCTGCCCAAAACCTCTGCAAGCCTGTTGGCAACATATTTTGGTTATTTCAAGCCCAGGTAAACAACATGTGTGGATTACAGGGAAATGTATAGCTAAGATCATCAGTGATGATCCTGAAACCAAGGTGTCTCATTGCTGAGCTGCCACTCATCCAGATGTCCCATCTGGAAAGGGACATCAATGCCTGTGCCAGGGACTTTAGCAAGTTCCCTTGTGGGAATTCCCAGAGAATTGGTGGGACATCCCATCAGAAGGCCAGGACAGCTTGAGAGCACAATAGTCTACTCTGCTGAACATCAAGATGAGAAGCTCTAGGAGTACTACAGACACAAATTTTTTTTTTTTTGCTAAATTCATGTTTTAATTCCTTGAATCCTTCCCAGTCCTTTAATAAATACTCTCTAATTTATCAATACAATTTTTGAACTCTGGATTTCAGAACAGAAGCAGCAGCCACCTAAGGAGAAGTAGCACACTTAATTTCTGTTCAATATTCTCATGTTTTTGTCTCACATTCACCTTTTTAATGTGGAATTGTATTGAGTGTTCATCCTCAGTGTGATTTTTTGTACCTTTTAAAAAACATCTTCTCTTCAAGGCATTTGTAGCTTCTACTTTTGCTTTCACAGCAAACTGTGGCTTCTATTCACACTTCACTACACCACAATGTGACTGGGCTGAGTTGCAAATTGTATATTTATACTATACTTACTAAACTGCCTACATATCCCTGCTGAATTCTACTTTTTTTTTTTTTTGACATTCATTTGTGTGCATTTGCTATAAATTCAATCAATAACAGTTTTGTTTTCCTCCAAGTAATTGATAACAATATTGAATCACAAAAGGTCAAGAACTGTTTCTTAAAGACCTCACAAAAATAATTCTTCTTTTGGTAAGAAAGGCAGTGTTTAATCAGTATGAACTCTTCTATTGATTTTGAATCACCTGGCTTCTTAATCAAAATATCATTCTGTAGCAAACCAAAACAGTTTATAGAAAAGGAAGTGGTAAATTGCACTATTGCTGCTATCAATGACACTTCAATTTAAAAGAAAATTTAATATCCATGTAGAACTCATGAACTTAAAGAAAAAAAAAAGATAATAAAACTATTTCAGTTAATATAACCAATTTTTTATGTATCTGCTAACTATGAGAAGGAAAAAACATAGAGAATAGAAGGTTCAAGAGGTATCCTATAAATGTATATAAATTCCTGAAAAGAGAATGTGAAGAGGACGGAATCAGCTTTATTTAGTGCTTCTCAGTGTCAGGACAAGAGGCAATGGGAAAAAAGTGAAACAGAGGATGTTCCTTCTAAACTTCAAGAAACTTTTACTCTGCAGATGACTGAGCACAGGCATAACTTGTTCAGAGAGGTTGTGGAGTCTCTCCTTAGAGACAACAAAGAACTCCCTGGACACTGTGTGGTGGGCTACTGGCTCTTGGTGGCCCTGCTTGAGCAGTGGAGTTGGGCCTCCAGAGGTCCCTTTCAATCTCAAGAATTCTGTATTTTTGAGTTTTACTTTAAAGGAGATAGAGCTGTTCCTCCCTTTCCGTGATCAGTGATATCTCTTGGATCCTGGGAAAATGCCATCACTTCAAGGATTACACATTGTTTAAGATTTGGATCATGATGACATAAATTGTGACACAAAATTAAATATTCCTTGCACAATTTATCCAAACAAATCAGAAGTTCCTCAGAGAGCTCATTGAATTTCTTAGTGGACTGGAATGATACCTTGTACGGCAGCAACCTTTGCGCTGTCAGATTTCTTTTTCCCAGATGCCTCAAGGTATATTCTGTTCTTTTTAGTAGGGTCAATTCTCATCTAACCAAGTTTCTACTTGTTAAACCAATGTATTTAACCTATTGTATTTCAAACAAAATCATTTATTCTTTATTATTCACATACTATTTTTTTACACCTGAGGTGTCTTCCATTGCTCAGCGTAACTTGTACTCAGTGGGCAATTGATCAAATTGGAAGCATTTAAGAAACAGTCTTAAAAATTATGAATTTAGAAGTAAAAACTATGAAAAGGAAGAGACTACAGATGTGAATTCGTAAATATTTCTATGATAAGGGCCATATAAGGATTTAAGAGAAGCAGAGGAAGAGGAACAAGAAAAACTAAGAACGAGGGAAGAGTAAGACCTGTGTCACAGTAATATAGAAAGGTAGATAATGTGGCACCATTAAGCCTATCAGCTTTTGAAGGAATGCATGATAATAGCACAGTCTAATGCTAACCTCTGTATGTGTGAATCAAAATTAATTTCTGTACAAATTAGAACTGCTGAAATTAGCAACCACAGTATAGAAAATATCAAGAAAATGCAAATTACATGATTATGGACATGAAAAGGTTCATTTTTTTTATTTGAAATGTGCTCATCTGTATCTGATAATATAATTTTACTTCAGCAGAATTAAAACTTCTAAACCTACTACATGTTATACTCAATATGTATATATACTAATTTCTTCATATGGAGAAGATCAAGGAAATCATGTCCATCATTTCTTTAAATTATATTCCTCAAAAATGAAAATACATTTTAGTACTTTGTATGTGTCACTGAGACAAAACTCAGCTTAGCTCAGTTCTTGAAGGTGAGGAAGCTCCACCATCCACTAGCAAGTGTAATCTGGAGCTGTGAACTGCCATTAAGAAAGTTCCAAGATTCATTTCTCTACTTATTCAGGAGAAAGAGCAGCATGCAAGCTGCTCTCCGACACATTCCTTGAGGAATTAACTGAAGTAACATGATATTGGCTGTTCATTTTCTTTCAGGTAGAAACATATTCCTCATAGATATACTGTACAGTTCACAGGGCCAGTTATCTCACAAATGATCTAAGGAGCAGCATCCCTGGAGGCTCTAGTCCAGTGTTCACTTTGGTGAGGTTGGGAATCTATCTGCTGTAGCCCAGACAATCCCATAATTACAAAATTTTTAGGTTGGAAAAGAACTCTCAGATCACTTGATCCAGCCTTTTGGATCCACCCCTTGTCAACCAGACCATGTCACTGAGTGCCACATCCAGCTGTTTCTTGAACACCTCCAGGGATGGTGATTTCACCACCTCCCTGGACACTCCATTCCAATGCTTAACAAGCCTTTCTGGGGAGAAATTCTTTCTGATAGCTAACCTGAACCTCCCCTGGCACAGACTGCATCCTATCACTTGTTACCTTGGAGCAGAGCCTGACCCCCACCTGGCTACACCAGACTGATAAGGTCTTCCCCGAGCCTCCTTTTCTCCAAGCTAAACACCCCCAGCTTCCTCAGCTGCTCCTCACAGGACTTACCTTCTGGACCCTTCCCAGCTCTGTTGATGTTTTCTGAACACATCAGAGGAGGGAGGCCAGAAATGGTGTAAAGCAAGTTTGCAAACCATTCTGTTTCAAAAGCTAAATACTGCAAGCTGCTTAAGCTGTGATACTCATATCTAAAGGACTGCTTGTCACTCACATTTCACTTCTTAAACTTTGTTTTCATTTCAGCGTTGAAATTCTAAAGTGGTGTTTAGGATGAGCATTAGCATTCAGCAGCTGCAAGCTGTTAACATATGATCTCTTCCTGCTGTAAAAGCAGCAATCCTACAGAAGTGGCTACAAAATGCATAGACCAAATCATTTAAACAAAACATTCAATGCATTCTCCAAACATTAGGGGGGAAATATATTCAAGAAATGATAAGATTACTTCTATATATATTTTATTGCTAAAAATATTCCCCAAAGCACATTTGCAAATTGCTCACAAGCAGTTCTTTGAAAATATCCATTGCTACAGGCATTGGTTAATTTTGTTCAAATATCTCTTCAGTTATGCAGCAGTCAGAATATGGAAAAAAAATGTACCAGGCTTTTCTGAGAGGTGCAGATTGAAAAGAAGAAACTGTGCAATGGGCACAATTTGTGATGCAAGAAATTCTGATAAAACATAGGAATTTTTACACAGAGAGTTGTTCAACACTGAACCTCGAGTAAACTGTGCAGAGACACTGGCTGGTAACATCAGCAGGAAATATCCAGCTAAGTTACTTAGGTACAATGAAATAAAAGGAAATGACAGAAAAGAGTGAAGTGATGTTACTGCAAGGAAAATGGCAAGGAAAGAGAAGATACTGTTAATGATGGGGTTATAGAAGGAAGTATCATCAAAGAAAGGTAAAATAAAAGCAAAAATCAAACAAAAAAATAAAGGACACAGATTGAAAGGAAAATTTACACAGCTGCAACCAAATCATAAATATAACTAATTAAGGTAATTAGTGACACAGCTAACTAATTTGGATAGGAATTAGAATTAATCAAAACAACTACAGTGATTTTCTAAAGATGAGATCTCTGATCAAACGGGATGTGGCCTGGTGACCACTGAAATGACAGGTATATTGGCTGTGTGATGGAGCAGAGAAGTCTGCAGTGCACAAATCTAGTTTGCTCTGAGGAGGATCTTGCTGTAGCTACATATCTGCTTGCATGCTGTTCTTACATAAAGCTGATGTTGTACACTACTCTGTTTACTTTTGATTTCACTTAACATTAAGCAAACAATGAAAATATCAATTATATATCCAATTTAAATGGTGGTATCAGGCTGAAAGAAAAGCTGAAGCTTTTCTCTGACCCTTACATATGGCAATAAAAGCATCTGTCTGATTTAAGAAAAGAAGACTGTTTTCAATACACCATTTCATTTTCAGTAAAATTGTCTGTAAGCCCAAAGACTTGCTCTACTACCGTCAATGGAATCCTTCAAATTTTCTTTCAGTAAGTAAAAGCCAAGTCCCTGTTCTGCAAAATGAGCTCTCCATAACGTTATTTCAAAAGATCCTTACACTTGGGCAAATGTGGAGTGCTGCAGAATTTGCATCAGTTATTGTGCAGACTTAGGCATGTTAGAAAATTACACTGCCACTTTTCTCATTATGTCCTAAGTGATTTACTGTCAATACTACTCAGAAATAACAAGCAATAGTTCTCACACTGTAATTTAACTGTAAACAAAGCTAACTTAATATTTACATAGTTGATCTATTTCATTTTCACATTTTTTTTTAGCTGAAACACCATTCCACTCTGTTAAATACCTACCTAAATATAAAATATTGTTGGACTTTCTAATCCTTCTTTTTTTTATTTTTTTTTTAATAAATTCTGTATGCCATGCTTCTGACAAGGTAAGACTATATTTCATTTCTCTAATGACTAAATAAAGAGACCTGTGGAAAATAGCTCAAGTATTCTGAGAATTTTGTGAAACAAATTCTCTATTAGAAAATTATGTTGATTCACAAGAATTTTATTCTGTTCAAGTTTTCCAATATCTTTCACATTTCTTTACTTTTTTATAAAAAGGTGATTGGAATTGAAAAAGAGCTGATTCAAGGTTCATTTCCTGTTTCACAAAGTCCCTACAGTAGCTGCTGAAAGCTTCTGCAACGCAAAGGAGTTCAGAGGGCAGGTCCTTACCCTTGTAAACAATTACTGCCTATTATTTGTTGAAGATCTTTTTTCCCCACTTCTTTGCTTCTTGTGTTTTACTGATTCATAAAGCAATGTCCACCAAAATACATTGCCCCCTATGCAGATCCTGACCTCACTTTAAACCTAAATCAACAGCTACTCAGCTTCTGCATTCACACTACGCCCAGAACTGCTTTGCTGATCTGCTCCTATATGAAAATAGTTTTTTAATGAATCACTCATCCTTTCTTTGCTTAATCTGTCTCCTGGATTAAAAACACCCCTCTCTATTTCAGCTGCCCCTGAAACTTTGCTGAAGCATCCTTTTTCCTGCTGAAGTGCCTCCCTCTGTGAAACCTCTTTCTCCTACACAGATGGATATGTCCTTTTCTAGCATGAAATGCAGGCCTACTTAAACACCCAGGCAGAGAAATTTCATGACACAATGTATTCTTTAGATCATGGTTCATGCTAGAAGTGCCGAAAAAAATCGTTTTAATCTTTAGTATTAGCAAAATGCAAACAAAGTTATCTCCACTTGACTCAGCACTATCTTATATATTATTGTTTCTGTTTTGAAGGTAAACTCTGGACTGAAGACTGTGAGAATGAACAGTAGTGGGGCTGATCCATTTTATTTCCCTTGAACTAGGACTCTCAGACACTTCTAGTGCCCCATGATTTAAAAAGTCTTTCTCATTTGCTCTTCTTACTCTTGCCTACCAAAAGCAAGGGGACAAGAAATACATTGCATATATGGTGCACTCCAAGCTAAGTCTACACAATCTCATTGTTGTCATAGAATGAAGAGGGAAAACATGGCCATTGCTGAAGAGGTCTTGTTTATAAGTGTTTTTCCTTACCTTGTGAAATCACAGGCCTTTGAAAAAGAGGGAGGGAAGGAGAAAGGGATCAAAAGCCCCTGTATTTCTTGGAACTGTAAAATCAGAGAGAAGTGCAAGAAATATCTGTCCTGTGTTTTGGTTGTCTTCATTTGAAGATATAAAAAAGTCATCAGGAAAATAAATCCAATGAAAAGGAATATAAAAATGGCAAATAAAGAATAATGTATGACCTCATATTAGACCACAATGAAAGGCAGAAGCACAGATCTGTGCATCAAAAAGCTTCAGATCTGCATGTAATTTATTTATAACCTTTTTGCCACTGTTTAAAGGAACAGATTTTTTGTGATCTTTGCCTAGCATCTCACTAACACAACTACTGCAAGCTAAGTTAGAGTTTTAATAATTTTAATAATTTCAATAATTTCATAGATCCACTCTTCATTTCAAACAAAATTTTAAAAATAAAGAAACCACATCTATCATCAATTAATAAAAAAGAAAATTTGTGTGCAAGTTAAAAGTTATTCTGCTATAATGTAAAATTTATTTTAAACATTTTCTTCCTTTAAGACCCAAATTAATCAAATACATATTCTTTTGAAGAGTACACTGCTTTTTATTCTGAGAGCTCATCTGTGGATTTAAAGTAATACAGAAATACAGCTTTCTTGCAGTTCAGAAATTTTCTCATCTCTGTTTGAAATGATGCAACTTCCTCAATCAAAAAAAACCCTCTAGAAAATATTTGCTAAGAGATTTGTGTGTTTGCAGTTCTGGTGAATAGATCAAATGTGCCACTCTGTGTGTTTTCAAAATCTTCTTTCTTACAAGTGAAGTCACAGTATTCATAGTACCTTTTTTACTGTGAACTGAAAAGGTAGCATCTCTCCTAACAACTCCATAACCAACAGTCCCTATACACTGAAAAACACAAACTAGTTTGAGTCAGTCCAAATCACAGCTTCTTTATTATTGGCCACTTGTTTTCATTTATTTTGTCCTCACCTACGTTCATCTTAATGCTTCTAAATCATTGATTGGTGCTGTGAGGACCAGAGAAAAGCTAATGAAACTCAATTAACATTCATCTGATAAAAACTGAGATAAAATTAAAATTGTTATTTATCCACTATTGGGTCCTGCTGAAAGCAGTTCCTGATTTTTCAGATAAACAGTCTACTGTTAAAGCAGTAATCCAGGAGGAACTTCTGTTCCAAAGATATTATTCAATATGCTTTGGGTCATGCTGCAAATTTCTTTATTATTCATGGCAACTGCCTTGCTTGCTTTAGGCTTGATTTATGGCTATGCTCCAAGCCCAGAAAAAGCATTCAAGAGTGGAGTGTGAGAGAAGATAGTGTATGAAGGCACCAGACAGGAGAAGCTGCAGCTGATACAAGGTATAGTCAAGAAGTAGAAATGCAGTTTCAGCAGGGACATTCAATGGAAGTGGCATCAGAGCATGAACTAAGGCAGGCAGGAGACTCTCCAAGGAGAGAGCCAGACCATCAGGTGTCTTATTTCAGCAATGGGAGGAGAGGAAAACCTGAGAATTCAGAAATTATAATGAAGGCACAGCCTCAGAATGCCTGTTTGATTTCTCTTAAACCTACTGAGCTTTCTATACAGAAACCTCACTTATCTAAATCCATCAAATATTGTTCTCAGCTTAGCTAACTGCAAACCTGTGCCTAGATTAGAGCATGCCAGCAGATCTTTGGGACAATAAACCTGCTATATACTTAAACAGCAACTGGCAAAACAAAGTGCCAACCCTCTCCAGTATTGTTAGTGGTTATATCCCTGTCCATTTTCTTAAGCACAACCCTATATACCCCTATATTGCACAGTGTACCTGGATGTGACACATAATTGCTGTTTTAAATGTCAAGACTTCTGTGTCTCCTTACTAACAAGAGGGATTGCAAGTTCCTCAATGTGTTTCAAGTCCCCAGTAGCAGCTACTAAGGTTTTATTATTTATGCTCCCATTCATACTCAGTGCAGCACATTGATGATTCTGTTACTCTTTCTTTTCTTCCACTGCAGTACAGAAGAAATTTAATGATCCAATGAAGAAAAACACCTAAGAATTATAGAGAATAATTATTTCACTGAAGAACAGTATGAATTCCCTAATAAGTCCTTCCTCCCCCACCTCACTCATCTCCCTGAAAAATATAATAAAATCTTTTATTCACCTAAGCAGACTAAAGCAAAGTGGAAAAGCTTTGTTGAAAGCGTCTAGATAACATCAATTATTCTATGAGAATAAGGCTTGTGGAATAGGCAGCAGATATATACATCCAAAGTACTCATCAGAAAGTAGGTCATGGATAACATAAAAGTGAATGCTTCAAAATAATAATTTTAAGAGGGTGTGACAGCATAAGAAATTAAAATATATCAATTCGAAGCACTTATAAAAATCCACTTGTAACCAAATGTGTTTCAATAAGCTGCCTGTACCTCATATTTTATTTAAAGGTTAGCATTTTCAATATCTTCTATAATTTATTTTTCCAAGAATAAAACAGAACTGCGTATATAACAGTTGGGGGGAGATTTGTTTATCGTGTCTGTCAATAGATAAACCTAAGTATGCCACCTTTTCCTGGGCGTAGACAGGAGGGGAGCTTTTCCTATTTCTGCTTTCAAAAGTTCGTCTAAATCTATGTTCCTTTACAGTGCATTACCAAATTAGTATGATCAAGCAGGTTTTCAGGACTATAATTTTAAAGAGGAAGGCTGGTAATTTAAAGTCTGAACGCACTGCATCACTGAATCAACTGAGTAAAGAACTAAACCAACATCATACAAAAATGAGTCAGCTGAGTCATGTTCAATGCTGTATTTTTACTATTTTCAGGTTACAATTGTAGCAGTGAGACAGGAATGTGCTCTGACAGCCAGGAGAGCAATTGTATTCAGGGGGGCATCAGGCACAGCATCACCAGGTGGGCAAAGGAGGGGATTGTCCCACTCTGCTCTGCACTGGGGTGACCTCACCTCAAGTCCTGGGGGCAATTTCAGGTACCATAATGAAAGATATAAAGCTGTTAGAGGAGGTACACAGAGGTGGTGAAAAGTCTGGTGGGAAGATGTACAAAGAGCAGCTGAGGGAGCTGGAGCTGTTCAGCCTGGAAGAGACGAGACTGAAGGGACAGGTCATTGGTGCTGGCAGCTTCCTCACAAGGGGAAGAGGAGGGCCAGGCACTGATCTCTTCTCTGTGGTGATCAAGAGATCAGCTTTGTATGAAGATGTGTCAGAAGTGTAGGCTGGGTATCAGGAAAAGGTTTTTCACTCAGAGAATGACTGGGCACTGGAACAGTCTCCCCAGAGAAAGAGTCACAGAACTAATCCTGGCAGAGCTCAAGGTGCACTTGGACAATGCTCTCAGGCACATGGTGGGATTCCTGGGGCTGTCCTGCACAGGGCCAAGAGTCAGGCTTTGGTGATCTTGATGGATCCCTTCCACTTCAGGGTGTTTTATAACTCTATTATTCTATGAATGGCAAAGCAATAGTTTTATGTTTTAATATTAAACATTCCCAAAATAAATTACTAGGATTACTAAGCAATTATTTAAAAAAAATAAAATAAAGAAATCTCCAAATTAGGCAACTTTATATTCCTTATTTTTAATTTAGATATTTCCATCCTGTTTCTATATGTTCACAAAAATTTTATTAATAGAAACATGTATCATAGAAAGAATTGGGTGAGCAATTATTGAAAACAAACAGAAATCAGCCAAAGGCTTGCCTTGTATTCACTCAAGAGTGCATGAATATTGTGTTGAATCTTATTTTTTATGCCTGATTAATGAGGACTTGTAGAGCTTCTTCATTTTGCAGTTTTCACAGAGAAATATGGTAATTGACAAACCCTTAGCAGCTTTGGGAAACTACATTCAGTATGTTTGCTATAGCTTCCTTTAACCACAGCTGCAATATAACTCACTATTATCTTCTTGACAAGGTTATAATTCATTTCACACATCATTGTTCATTAAAACAATATGTACCTGTACTCTGGTTTTGTACCACTTCAAAGCTCAACTACCAACAAATTCATGGTCAATTAGTTTGATTGGATGAATAACAGTTAGAAAACTACATACGTTTCTCACCTTCCCATACTTAGTGTTTACATGAAATTAGAATATCATAAGTCAATTACAATACAGTGAATTAGTTGTAGTTCTCTATTCCTTCATTTAGTGAAAGAAGAACATGTCATTTTCTTTCAACTCAGTCACCAAAAAAAATAATAAAAAATCTCAATTTATTTCTTTGTTTAGGCTGGTAAATGCTGAAGAAACTCAGAATTAAATCTAATGAGATTTTAAGTTAGTGCATATTTCCCTGGGAACTGTGGAAGTGAACTGAAGATCCTTTACTGTATAAAGCCTATGCTCACAAGGCTGATGCCTCATGCTCATATTGTTGCCTTTTTCCTAAACTGGTGTAGTCTTTAAACTGATAAAAAAAAAAACAAACCAAAAACAAAACAAAAAACAAAAACAAAAAAAAAAACACAAAAAAGACATTAAAATGAAGGAAACCACCAAATTTGTTACTCCTTATAGATATATCCTTCTGAAATATTAACAAGAAAAATAATCTTGCTTGTCACTCATTTTTCTTTGTGTCATTTGGTTAACTTGTATGTTTCATACAGAATGAGTGTAATGTTTTTTAGTGTGCACAGGTGAAGTTTGTTATTTGCCTCATACTTCAGAGCAAGTTTTCTTCTGCAATTGGGAATGGCTGCACATGCAAACAAATGCTGTACTCAAGGGGGACCTTAGAGTCCAAGACATCTGCTGAGCAACAGCTACACATAAACACTGATCAGTGAACAGAATCTTAAGTCACACAAAGGGCAACAGATGACCCAAAAAGTAAAAAGCCTGGTTAACAAAACAGCTTGAGCCAAACTCAAACTTTCTCTTGAATGAAGCAAAGTACTTCTAACAGGAAGATTAAATATATCTCTTTATAAAGTGCATCATAGTCATCTATGATCTTATGAGCCCTTAGCTTCTCCCCTAAAAACTGTAGTTTTTCTAATAAATTTTGGAAAGACTTTATTTGACAGAGAAGATTAACATGGAGGGATCCATCCAGACATCTTTATACAAGTGGAAAATAGTAAGTTGGCTATTCTTTTCCCTTAAGCCTTCTCATTCCCCATCCAATTTTTTCTGCTCTTCTAAAACATAAAAGTGCTCAGAAGGCACATTCAAATGTTCCAAAGGTTCATTCAAATCAATTCTCATTCAAAATCCTACATCCATATAAGAAAACTAAACCATTTACTGGTTGCTGGCAGAGACTAATACAAACATAGAAAACAAACCCAAAATGAAACATACAAAAAAATACTAGCCAAAAAGTCACAGCCATAGTGATTTAGTTGCATATAAAATATACCAAAGTAGATTTCACATTATTTTAGAGAAGGGGACACAATCCTCTTTTTGTAAGCCCTTTACAAGTAACAATTCCTAGGGTTTTTTTGCACCTTTCTTTTAGCAATCCAGGTTCTGAAGGGATTTCAATATTCTCTGTAAACTCACATTACCTACACAGAAATCATTACAAACCCAGATTCCTCAGAAGACTTTGTGCTTTAATTTTTCAGCTGCTGCCTAGAGCAAGACAGCAGAGACAAGACAAGCATTTAAAAGGGTGATTGTTTGGGACTTTTTTCTTTTTTTTAACCATATTAATGATTAAATGTAATGAAAACTGGGGGAAAAATGTTAAAATACCATCTCAAAACTTTGATTAGAATTGTGCTCTGAGTTAGTTCACAATTAAATTGCTTGATGTAATACCACAAAAGAGGTTGGGCAATTTGAATGTCTGTTGTTCATGAGCAATTTTTCTACAACACATACAGTATCATAGCATGTCCTATCATGTCACACTGAAAGAAACTAGAACTAGATATAAGGAAGAAATTCTTTATGTTGAGAGCGGCGAGGCCCTGGTACAGGTTGCCCAGAGAAGAGTTGGATGCCCCATCCCTGGAAATGTTCATGGCTGGGTTGGACGGAGCTCTGAGCAACCTGGTCTAGTGGAAGGTGTCCCTGCCCACATCAGGGAGACTGGAACAAGATGACTTTTAAGGTCTGTTTCAACCCAGGCCAATCCACAATTCCATAATTTTTTAAAGAGTAAAAACTATCTCCTTATTAATGAAATAATATGGCTGTATATCTTGAACTGTAGGAGACAACACTGCTATCTCATGAATATTCTCCATTAATCATGTTGACCAGGATGCTAATTAAAGCTGAAAAGTTTTTGAAATAAAAGGTGTTTAGATATTTAATTTCAAAAGTCTGGGTTGTAGAAAAACTGATTTTCCTCACACAGATGTCATGGAAGCAACACTTATTTCATGGAAACACACAATCCTTTAGATGCCATTGAGATAGGCCTGAATAAAGATTGGAGGGCTAGGTAAGACTGAAGAAATGCATCACATTAATAAAAAGGATTTTTTTTTTTTTTTCTAAGGGGTCATAAGACAAGACTCACTAGGAAAGATCAGGATTCACAATGTCAATTTTAAGAATGGGAATGCTATTTATGTATTTGTCTGACGTGTTAAGAATTGTATCAATCTGTACACATGGTTGAGAAGAACTGATTTTAAATTAAGTACATAGAGTAAAATTTTTCATCATCTGTGTATACAGCCTGGCAGTGATGGTTTGTGGATGACTACACATGCTTTTCAGACTGGGAACTTTAGAAAATTTGACAACAAGGTTTTTAGAACCATCACTTACATCTTCCCATACCTTCCCCATACCTCTGTTAGGCATGACCTAATACAGCATTTGGTGAGAAAGTCTAACAGTTGCAGAAAAGGAAGAGAGAAGCAAAATCAAAATCTAAACCTTAGATAGACAGAAATGGTTGTCTAACTCTATCACTGTCTCTTAAGCAGATGTCCAGATAGTTGTTCTCTGATTGTGTCCAGAAGGACAGTATCTCAGCCAAACGTCTCAACCATAGTCAATTATTAGCACACATTATGAACACAGTCATTGTTTCATTGCACTTGTATGTCCAGTATATCAACAAAACCTGAAAAAGCTTTTAAAAATACATCTTTTAGGTTTCATCTAATTCAGAAACAGAGAATGAGTAATAGCCATAAAATGTCTTCGTAAAAATAAGCTAAAAGCCTGAAGCAATAGTGTAATAAGAAATGTTCTTAGAGTAGCATGGTTTTCTGGGGGAGAAAGTAAAGATTTTTAAATATTTCAAGGTGATTCCTCAAGGGAAATACCTCATACTTATGTGATCTCCAGGGCAAAGTACAAAAAATGAACTCACAGGAAAAAAAATTAAATTTAAAGGTTGGTTTATCAGTGCCAAAAAAAGCAGATGATAGGTGTCTATATACTTAGTCCAAAGAGACCTTTAATCTTGGATAGTGCATCTGGCAATTTATTTATTAATTTAAAGCTTAATTTTAACCTACCAAGTTTGATTGGCTTACTGGCCTCAGACTAAAAAAACCCCTTAATTTTCCCATGCCCATAGAAGCTACTGGGTTCAAGCAAGGGCACCCTGCCAGGTATGGCTATCATCATTTCAGGTCCTTCCCTCTCACATAGATTACACTAAAAAAATCCAGATTTGGCAATGTTCAGGATCTGAGAGGGATAAGATTTGCAGATAGCTTGACTGACAGTATCTCCTGCAGTGCTGCAGGGAACTGGTGGGCTACTATAGAGTCTTGCAGGCTGTCAATGCTTTTTTTAACTCCTCGGTGTCATTTCTCACACACCCAGATCACAGCTCACAGCTACCTTGTCTGCTCTTCTTCAGTCAGTACTGAGCTACACATCTTTTACTTTGGCTCTGCCACAATGGATAATCCCCCATCTCACTTAGCCTATGAGACAGCTCACCTGTGTCATTTGAGAAGAGATGACAACTGATAGCTGTGTCATAAGGAGAAAGGGAAGTGAAAAGAAAACCTTGCTGAATGAACAGCCAAAAACCAAAACAACTTCTAGTTTCATGCATTATAATAGAAGAAAAGTAGTTTTTCTGTACTTAGAAAATGACTGGTTTTAGCTCAAGAACAATTTGTCAACAAAATTAAGGCAGAGTGCTTGCAACCTTACAAATATGACTGCACATTCCTACAACAATAGCTCCCAAAGTCATTATTTCATAAAATCATAAAATAATAAAAGAGCCTCTGTTGTAAGGGACCTTAAAGATTATCTTGTTCCCACCCCTTGCCGTGGGCAGGGACACCTTTCCATTAGACTAGGCTGCTCAGAGCTCCATCCAACCTGGCCTTGAACACTTCCAGGCATGGAGCAGCCACAGCTTATCTGGGCAAACTGTTCCAGTGTTTCACCACCCTCCCAGCAAAGAATTTCTTTCTAATATCTGATCTAAACCTATTCTCTGTCAGTTTGAAGCCATTCTTCACTGTCCTGTCACTCCAGGCCCTTATAGTTAGTCTTTCTCCATCTTTCCTGTGGGCTCCCTTGATGTACTGGAAGGTCACAATTAGCTCACCATGAACCTTTTTCTTTCCCAGGCTGAACAATCCCAATTCTCTCAGCCTTTCCTCACAGCAGAGCTGTTCGACCCCTCTGATCACCTTGGTGTCTCCTCTGGCCCGGCTCCAGCAGCTCCCTGTCCTTGCTGTGCTGGGAGCCCAGGGCTGGATGCAGCCCTGCAGGTGGGGTCTGAGCAGAGAGGGGCAGAGGGGCAGAATCCCCTCCCTGCCCTGCTGCCCACGGGGCTCTGGATGCAGCCCAGCACACGGGGGGTTCCTGGGCTCCCAGCTGGGCCACGTCCAGCCTCTCACCCACCAGCACCCCCAAGTCCTTCTCCCAGGGATGTTCTGGATCTGTTCATCCCCAGTCAGGTGCAACACTTTGGACTTGGTCTGTTAAACCTCATGAGATTCCCATGGGCCACTTCTCGTGCTTGCGCAGGTCCCTCTGGATTGCCCTTTCCATCACATGTACACCACCCACACCACTCAGCTCGTGCCATCTGGGAACTCTCTGAGTTATGCACTGGATCCCTTTTCCTGTGTCAATTAATGAAACAATTAAATAACAGTGGTCCCAAAACAGACCCCTGAGGGACACCACTGGTCACTGATGTCCATCAGGACTCAGCTGTTGACTGAGACCCTCTGGATGGTATTGTCAAACCAATTTCCTATCCATCTAACAGTCCACCCATCGAGCCCATGTCTCTGCAATTTAAGATAAGGATACTGTCAGGGACCACACAAACCAGCAAAAGTACTTGTGTGATTTTACCCACTCTGAATTCATTTTAATTAATGACTCATCTCCATCGTGCTAAGAATCCATGTGACTGTCAGCAAAAACACAGCTAAATTAGACCAAACTTGTCTCAAAGAGTGGGCAGAGGGAACAAATTCCTGATTATCAGGCTTGGCAGGAACTGGATCCAGGCTGTGACTACATGGAGGTGTACAGCAGGAGGGTAATGAAGAAGGTATGGATTCAAACACTCTTGAACACAGGAGAGAGGTAGAAGGCTGCATATTTGTAATACTGTTGGTAAATAAATTTTCAATTTTGCTAGAATATTCTGCACCACTTCTGCCAAACTGTACTCATAAATTATTTATTTCTTACTAACTTGAAACTAATGTATCAAGATATTGAATTTTTTATATATCCAGTAAAACTGTATATAACCTTCACAGAAGAAGCCTGTCCCTGCTTAGGCCTTTCTGGTGACTAATTAGCAATCATGAGCCAAGGCATTTATTACAGAAAAGAACACAACCCTGCTTTAAAGACTAGAAATGACCATCATGCCTATACAAATTCTTCCAGTTGTTTCTTATCTTCATGGTTAATAATGTATGCCATTTTCCCAGTCTTAGATTATGTAGGTTTGAAATTTAGTCACTGAATTTCTTTATACTTCTTTATACTTCTTTAGTTTAGTTAATTTAAACATCCTGTGCCATTAGAAATTTTCTAAATTACTGTTGATTCTACTAAATTATCTTTTTAACCTTCTTCTGAATAAACTAGAAGAACAGTAAATGTTAACACATGTAGGTTGGCCAGATGGCTTAAGGGAGATATAACTCCACCTTCACGTCTCTCATTAGCTCTACTCTGTATAATGTAAATTTTCTAATCAGATGAAGTGGTCCAGAATTGCATAGTTCCCCCATTCAGACATTATCTAAATGCATGCAGCTCAGAATAATTTAATGTATCTAATGCATTTCATCTAAAACCCTGTATAATTTTAATACTATTTTTCATTACCTCTGAAGCTCTGTTGTCTTCAAAAGATTTTTAAATTAAACCAACTTAAAACCAAGATTATCTCATTTAGTGTCATTTCATCTCTAATGGTATCTGGAAATCAACTTCACCCTTGATTTTCGACCAGTAGGCTACCATAGGAAGTCAAAATAAAATCAGAAGTGCAATTATTATAATAGCATTGGGTTCTTTTAACTGTAGGTTGTAATACTGGGATGTGCTCCATCATGCTTTTAACAGTTTGATATCCAAATTCCTGTATGATCATTTCTTAAAACACATCCTTGCCTCATTTTGTGCTTGCACTGACTGATTCAACACTTCTGCAGAAGAAGGATGCCATGTTAGTGGAAAATAGGAAGTAACAAATACTGCTGAACTGAGATAGGCATGTGTATCTAATCCTTAGGGAACAGTGAATTACCTTTTCCTCAGTCTCCATGGTCAGTTTTCTTGGTTCAATGGGAGGTGCCAATTTTCTGAGAAACAAAGAGGGTTTTAACCAGAACCATCTGGAAATTGCAATCCTGATAAACCCAAGTGCACAGGTAACTAATTAAGATTGAACACAATCTGCTTTTCCACAACTCAGATATGTCTCAACCCCAAAGTGCTGGGAGCAGAGAGAGGTGGAATGGTTACAGAACATGCGGGTACAATTAACGGTCTCTAAATGTGAAGGTCCTAGTGTATGTAACACACATATGTATATTCCAGTTTACTGAGGAAAGTTAAATCCCTCTGTTCAATGAGAAATATATTGTGTTTTTCTTATGTTTCTTCTTTGGTTTGTTTGGTTTTACTCCACAATCCCTCCTAAATATATTTTGTTAGAGGGGAGGACATAGAAGGACAGTTAATCATTATTTTATGATTAATAACAACAGTTTAATGGAGGGAAAAACAACAACAAAAATGAGGTGGAACAATGATTGCTACTTCCTAACCACACGTTCGCTGGTCTGTAGTGGACTTTTAAGAAGTTTTGTCAACAAATACTGCATCATGAATTATTCATTTTATCAGCTCTCTTAATTCCATTATAATGGTAAGACATCCCCAGGGACTGAGACTAAATTCTCCTTCTGTTTACTGACATCACAAGGAAATCTAAAAGAGAGACTGAAAATGCCACTACCATTCATCACCTTTTGTTTGGCATGTTACAAGAGCACATTATTTAAACACGAAGATTAAATATGCATTTAATTGTTACAAGCAAGGATAAAATTATTAATATGACTTCTGAAAGCCGAAAAGAGTTTACAAGAGAAAGAGCAATCCAGAATTGTAAAGTCACAATTAACTTTTCAGTTATATAACAAAATGATGGTATAATGGGTAATTTTAATGCATAACTGAAGGGGTGGTAGGTTTCCATCACAGAGCCTTTTCAGATCAAAGTATGATAGGGCATTAAGACGATATATCAGATAAAAAGCCTCATAAAATATAACCACATCTTACTTTAGTATTTTTTTTTTATCAAAGTGTATTTTAAAAATATCTGTATTCCCCTGCAGTTTGCAAGACAGGGAGACACCTATCTCGGCATATGAAAAAAAGTTAGTGATATCATAATGAACAAGGACGATTCACTTGTACAAATAATCCTAAAGGAAGTCACTGCTTACTGAAACACCTCTGTGTTTCTGAGCGTGCAGATCACTTTTACAGACACCATGGAAAAGAGAAATGAAGTGGATGATACTGGGGGTGAGAGGTATCAGTTAAGGCAGGGATATTTTCTAGATTTGAAAGAGCATATTCTATAATTCAGCTGTTTTCCTCTTGAGCTAGCAAGAAAAACAGGCCCATAAAGAGAGCTTCTGGAGAGTGGAGGCAGCAGCAGAGGACTGGCCAGGAGGGAAGAGCAATCATGGGGTGAGGGTTGCATGACAGGGTCCTGTGGGTTGCTCCTGCCCAGGGAGGCAGGGACCTGATTTTAGACCAGCAATGTTAAAGTGAGAAGCATGGCTTTAAAGCCTGGGAAAAGTAGATTTCACCCCTCTGCCTTGGGGGATGTGCCGTAAAAGCCCAGGAAAAGTCGCTCCACCCCCAAAATCCCTCGTTGGGTGCCAACCCGAGGTGCTCTGACTTACTTGTGTTGTAATTCATTGTATTCTGCATTAACCCCTCTGTTGGGGGTTAGGTGCCCTCCTTTTAGTTCTGGCTCACCCTGTGGAATTTTTACCCATTAGTTGCGGGGAAAACCTGACTGTGCATACTTGGTGTGTGCTTGAGAAACACAAAGAGTGCGGCCGGGCCCAGGGGAGAAGACGGGCAGGAAAAGGGGAGGGCGGGGAAAGTTTGGCTTCTGCAGATTCAGAGAAGGACTTTGGGCACGCAGAGCTGTTGCGGTGGAGAGAAGGGAATTTCGCCATCACCCAGATGGAGCTGCTGCTTCTTCTTCTCCTTCTCCTTCTTTGTTGGTGGCCTCGCACCCCCTGTCCTGCCGGGACGTGTGGCAGTGCCAGCCTGGAGCTGCTGATCCACCTCAGCCACCAGCCCAGGATCTCAGCTCATCCCTGCTGTTCCAGCTCAGTGTTCCTCAGAGCCCTGCAGGAGCACCGGGACTGACTGCCCGAGGGGTTTGTGAAGCAAAGCCTCTCCTCCATCCCTTCCCGTCTCGGCCGAGAAGGCTGTCCCGGGGTCCCTGGTTCTGTTTTGTTGTTAATGCTGTAGTTATTGTTGTTTGTGTGCCTTGTTATACACACTGGTAAAGAACTGTTATTCCTATCCCCAGATCTCTGCCTGACAGCCCCTTGATTTCAAAATTATAATAATTCAGAGGGAGGGAGTCTACATTTTCATTCCAGGGGAAGCTCCTGCCGTCCCTAGCAGACACCTGTCTTCCAAAACCGAGACTCCCCCCTATTGTATCCCTATTAGTTTGTGGCCCTGGGGCTTCTCCCTTGCTGTAACATAAAACTCACCACCCTGCCTGTCTTCGGCATTCTCTGTCTCTGGATTAAACTGAGTTGGTTCCTGTGTTGGTGATGCCCCAGGAAATGGGTTCCTGAATTTAACCAAGCAGAGACCCGTCTTGTCGATTTCCAATGTCAGACACCGGTGGCTGTAACCTCCCTGGACAAGAACCTGCTGTTGCAACAAAATGCAAGTGTCCTCCACTGCAGATTTCATGCTTAGATCACTGGAGACCACTTCATTCCTCCTGCATGGAGCACTGTGGGTGAATAAAGTGCTCCTGGTGCCAATTCTATACCACTCCAGGGAGATGTACCAGGTTAAGAAAAGCAAATCACTCATAATTAAGTGTATTTACTTGACTGGCATTATTTCTTTCTCCACACAAAACAAGTTCCCTATCACATGACAAACTAGAGCACAGGCTGCTGATACCAGTCGGAAGAACAACTCTATGATTTGAAAACATTAAAAAAAATGTTACATTTCATTTGTTTTTCTTAAGCCTGGCTTTAAGCTTAGCACAGGAACAAGAGTTTAAGAGTATAAATTTAACACACTGACTTAAGCACAAACATTTCAGAAAAAAAGCATTTTAAGGGGCATGGGTGTCCAGAGCCTCACAGGGGATATTTTGTGGCCTCTCTGAGCTTTCCCTTTGCTCAATCCACAGGTCTTGGCACACTGCAGGCAAGGAACTTTAACACTGGGGCTCGAGTACATGTGCCCAAAAAAGGGGTATTTAGATGCTGAAATGGAATTGCCAGAGTTCAGTACTTCAGGACAGTTGTGAGAAGCTGGCAGTGTTAAGAATCCAAATTTGCAGCTCAAGCACTTAGAGCCTAAACCCTACCTTAGGCGCTAGAGAATAATGGCAGCCACACAAAATGTAGCAATGATGGACTTACCTCATTTATGTTAAGAAAGGATTTGCAGTGCTACTTTAATTTGTCTTTCTAAACAGAAGATTTCCTGAAATGCAAATATCTTGATCCTTGGGCAGTATTCTTCTAAGAGGAAATCTCTTAAAACAGATCTTCCCAATTCCCATTGGGAATCTGAGCCACAGGTATCTTCAGCAAATTTGGCATAGTTCATTCTGGAGATATGGGCCAGAGTAAGTCAATGTTATCAAGTCCTCCCAGCATAGTTGCAGTCCTGTGTCTGTGACATAAAGAGAGAAAAGAAAAGAAGGAAGAAAGAAGAAAAGAGGGAAGACTTCAGTGGGTTATTGTTGTGCTATGGAGAACACCACTTCTGCAGAAAAATCTATTTTGCCTCTTAGGTCCTCCTGTATTTCCACCCGCAGTTAGATGAGCTGCATAATTCAAAAATATGGCTGTACACACACTCAATTCTCAAAACTGCTGAGAATTATAAGCATAAAGAGCACAGAACCATAGTCGTAAAATCCACGGAAAATGAAGTGTCTCTTAGACCTAGTTACTTGTCTAAATATAATTCATTCAGTATAGTTCATCAACTTTAACTATATCTACTTGCTCACATTATGAAGGTCAAACACAAAAATGGATTTGAACTCCAGGCATTTATATATCACTAGGTACCTTTCCCATATATCAGTTGCTTATAGAGTGAACAAAAATAAACACTTCACCAACTTGATAGTCTATGGAATAGACAGTCTGGAAAAGATGAAAATAATTAGTGACACACCATATATGAGAGACCTGGAAGAAGGTCAAGAAATCATATTTTGAAAAAGACATACATTTAACACAAGAGCTCTCTAGGTTATCATGGCTGCATTATTTTATCTGTGTTGTTAAGCAGGGAAGTAATATTACATGGCAAAGGAAAACAGAGCAGCATATTTTCTTTTCAATGTCTGAGCATTCATTTCAAAGACTTAAATGCAGAAAGTCAAGAGGTTTTTTGGTTTGTGTTTTCTTTCACAGTCTTCAAGCACCAGGCAATTTAGTATAGAATCACTGTATAGTGGGACAGAGATCAGACATTTTAGGGTAGCTCTGAGACATGACCCTTGCCATTTTTTGTAATGGCAATTTGGTAGAATAGCCAATGGAACATTTATTTTTAATGGTACTACTAGGTTCTGAAATTATGCTCAGCAGGTTGGGTGATCCTGGAGAGACTTCAAACATAATATTTGAAAATTGTGCAATAAAGTATGTTCCTTTAATCCCTGTGTTAAGGACAGACAGTCTTTTCACATTTTATAAGAACCATTACAGACTTTCTCTCAGCTAAATGTACAAGGCAACCTGAGACTGTTTTGCAGGTTTAGCAAAATTTGGCTTGGAGGCCATCAGCAAATGCAGTAGACACAACTCAGTGTTTAGGAAAATGTGCTTGTGGTCTGTCCTGGGGTGACTTTATGATACTGGTATCCCCAATCGTCTGGTTTATGTTATATATTAAGTTCTGCACCTTTAAGACTGGCTTTGAGAGCAAGAGAGGGGGAAGAAGAAGCGCGCAGTTTGTGTTAAGGAAAAACATCACTCCCACACATCCCGCTCCTGGACTGTGGTGTCTGCAGCACGGACAGACAGCGGGACAGAGCTTCTCTCTGGATTTTAGTTAGTTTTAGCTAGCTGAGGCAGAGGAGTTCCCTAGACCTTTGTTTGTTTTTTTCCCAATTTTCTTGGATCTGTGCAAGCCTGCTCTGGACTGAACACCCAGCCAAACCCCGGGAGCTCACGCCTGTGGCCCACCGGGGCCTGGGCCTCGGCACTTTCCAGCGCCGGAGGGACTGATAAGAACCTGAGCAAGCCGAGCTACACCACATGAAAAGGACTTTTCTTCCTAGACTTGCCATCCCATCGAACAGCAAGAGGTTTTATTATTTAATATTACTCAATTTCTGTTAAATAAACAGCTTTTTCCACTTCTCTCTAAGGAATTTTTTTTCTTTTCCCGGACCAGTTAGTGGGGAGGGGCATTTCCCTGGGGAAATCCCCATTTGGAGTTTTCTTTCCCAATTTGCCCTAAACTAAGACATGGTCCAAAAATAACTGAGGAAAAGGCTCATTCACTAAGTTATGACCTTGATTCTGTTGATACTTTGGTACATGCCTAACTCATGCATATGGATTATCCTCCAGACCCTAACAGCCTTGTTCATAAAGTCAGCAAGTATTAGACTAAGAATTTCCGTCGTACTCTTAGGAGTGACAGTTATTGATCATATGATGATGTTCAGTGTTTATTCAAACTCTTAGAGGCATATCTGATTAAATATAAGTAGAAGAAACCTACTGAGATTTTGATTTCCCTTATTAAAATATTATTACTTGCATATAACATGCATCAAAGTACATGATGCAGGAGATACATTAGTCCTGGGAAGTATTCATGTGAAGTCATAAGAGTGAAAATATCAGTTTGTAGTAATGAGGTAGAAAAAACATTTACCCTTTTAAGACAATCGTGTAATGGGGTTAAAATCATTGTAAAATGTATGGTAGGGTGTTTTGACTACCATTTATTAGATATTTCATTATCAAGTTCAGTTGCCAGGCTGTTCTTTTCATGATATTGCGCAGTTAATGACTGATGTTATAACTGGTCATGCTGTATGTAGTGCAAGATTGACAGAAGTGTAACATTAAATCAACAAAGTAAGTTATTTAAACAACACTGTGAAAATTATTTTGGATGCAACATGCTAATGTGCATCACAGACATTTCAAGGCCAGAAATGGTGGTGCACTGTAGGTTGTTATTTGTGTGTTTGCTTTATGAGGAAGAGATATTTTCTACTTTATAAGGATTCTGAAATATGACATTTCTTTTTGTTCTGGTCAAGACAAGAAAACTTCTCTTCTTGTCAGAGAAGTTGTAAAGATGATAATAATTGCTACCAAGTGTTTTAGATGTAAGTATGATTAGCATACCATTCTTGCCTCATTAAAAGAAATCTTATGCTTGTGGCTAATTTCTGAAGAGCAGTTATGCTACATATACACTATTCCTCATCATTGCATCATCAAGAGTAAAGAGAAAGACTTGTACATCGATGAAGATAGACAAATCTCAGTGAAAGTTAGGAATTTCAGTCAGATTTTCACAAGGAAGAAAAATGAAAGAGGAAATTTTCATATAAATTAATTTTTATTTTCATATTCTGTAATGATACATAGTAAGATTGTAATGGCATCATTACAGATATGCTCTCATTATTTCTAGAGCCTTTAAAAAAAAAAAAAAAAGTGGTTTAACTAACTTTGGTTTAACTAACTTTGGTTTAGCAGCATTTTAAAACTTTTTCCTGCACAAAGAAATGTGCTTTACCCTCTAGCATCTCTCCTCATGGGCTCTGGAATGTAGGGCCAGTGTGAGGGCAGTCTAGGGAAGGAAAGCATCATGTTATGAGCTGCACTTGCCAGTAGCTTTCTGACAAAACGAATTCTGTAAACTCCAGCTAGGCAGGCTGAACTTTCACCAAGAGAAGCCATGCTGTTTTCGTGATGAAGAACTAAACACTTTTGGTTTCCAGCAGGTCAAAGCTGGGACTATCAATTTTACAGGAAGCTTGAGACTATTTTTATTAGTCCAGGTTCACTGATACGACCATAATATTTTAAAAATTTAAGTTACTGTCAGGATTTCTAAAGTTTCATGCTTACATACAAAAATATCAGAGTACAGTAGTTAGGGAACAGTTAAAAATGTCTGGTTTAGGGCCTTTAGAGTAAAATATTTATTTATTAATTACATTCTTGTTTTAAGAGTAATCTCACAATATCTGCACTTGAGAGCCTCTTGTAGGGCACCTTCATAATCAGTAGGAAAAAAAAACACCAAACAATTCTACAATACCATTATTGCTATCCTAAAACATGTAAGACAAGACAGAAGACCCTCATGCAAAATATATTTCTCACAATTTACCATACAAAAATCTATATGATCAATTTATAATGGTATTGTGAACATTTAAAGATAGATGAATTAAAACCCCATTCTACAGGTCAAAATTTGCAAGCAAAAGAAATCTCTTAAGTAGAAGTTCCATATCTTTTACTTATATAGTTCTGTTTTCCTGTACAATGTTATGTAGGTGTAAAACAATTTCTTTTCAAATATTTCTTCCTGTGAGTTGCTTCCAAAGCTGGGGTTTTTTGTTTGATTTATTTTTTTTTTCCCTTGAAATGCTTTACTCTCTTTATTTACTGTAAGGTTTTTATTTGAATTTTATTCTGTTCGTATTGAAAATTTGGAAGATCTCAGAAATTACAAGAAATAAATACATCCATTACTTCCAAAACCCAACAAAACATGATTTCATGCATTCAAAACATGCTTCATTTCTTTGCCAATAAAAACGAAAATCAACCAAGAGCTTTCTAGGCCCATGACATTCTAGTCACACCTGATTTTTAGCTTAATTTTGTGAGTTCTGGTTTCTTCAGAGTTTCCATAAGTGTTCCAGAAAGTCTTGCCAGTGTCAGACCTTCTCCAGCCCATCCCATCAGTCTGGCTCCTCTCTGCAGTGTAAGCCATAGCTGCAGCTGGAAAGAACAGGGGAAAGAAGATGAGCTGTCCATATAAATATGGAAACAAGGTTTCCCAAACCTATCACAAGTATGAGCATAGCCTCTCATCCATGTTCCTACAGAGATGGAAATTAACAGATTATTCTTGGGAAAAAAGCACTGGATGAAGAGAAATGGAAAAACAGGATAACAAATAAGAGAAAATAATGAAGCAAAAGAGGGCACAGAGAAACAAAAAATAAAAACCAAAACCACCAACCAAACCAAAACTAAAACAGGATTCCATTAAATAGGATTCAAAGCAACAATGGGAAATAAATAGTGAAGCAGGATATATTAAGCAATAAATAATACAAAATAGATCTTAATATACAAATGTCGAACAATAAATTTAGCCGTTGCCAGCAGTGACTTGGAAAATTAGATCAGTAGAAAATGACAGTATGACCGATTTCCCAGCTGAAAATTGTGGTCACTGTAGTGACTTGCCTACCCAAACAACATCAAAGTTTTTATTTATGGCCTTCCATTGATTTCTTGAGAGACCTTTCTTTGAAGACTGTACTTTTTGAAATGACACAACATGTAACTAGTATTTGCTGACACCAAGATGTCATTCTCAGAAATAACACCTCTTTAAGGTGCTGATTCCATAGTGAGGCAGTGACACAGCATTCCTCCAGTTTCCAAAAGTTAATACCCAGGGGTTAAGAGAATGATTAGCACACAGGCAGCAGCTTTAAATTGTCTTAACACTGCACTGACTTATTGTAGTTTTAGCAGAGTAATGAGTTACAAATAACACTTGTACACATACACCTTTAATTCAGAGTTCAAGAACTACATGAAATGAGTTTTGTGACCTCTGTCCAATTTCCAGAAGCCAAGAGTCCAGATCAATAAAACCATGATCTCAGGGGAGAGCAATTAGCACCCTGGCAAAAAGTGCCATCGCACTTGGCACTGAATGGTCAAAAAGCTACCTCTCTTCTGCCTCTTCAGAAACATACAATGGGATGAGAATTTTTTACTGCCGTTCCTCAGGTTGAACCTAGGGTTTAGACTTAGCAGAAGGACAAAGTTTTCAGAAATATATATCAAGCATTTTTCTTGGAAATTAGATCTTTACAATTAATTATGTCTCATACTTAGTCCAATTTTAAATGGAGTTATTACCACAATAAGCAGAATAGTATATTTTTACTTCTGATTTCCCACATCACTCCCAGAAGGGAAGACCTGCTTCTTACTATATTCATTTTCATTTTGAATTTCTTAATACAAACTAATTTACATCTATCTTTCACCATTCTGTGCAATTTATCTCTCGACTGTCCAAACAAATACACTGAATGATGGCATTTAATGGGACCTTTGCCCACAACATTTGCTCATGAAATCATAAATATTTCCTGGACTGCATTAACAAGACCAGGGACTCATTGAAGCATACACTTGTTAATATTGAACAATTTCAGTAATGCACTAGGAAATAACATTTTATCCATGAACCATCTATTATTTGCTCCATCCCTTCTATTTATCACTCATTAGATCACATTGAGCTGCTGTGTCCAGTTTGGACCACCAAGTAAAACAAAGGCATCTAGAAGTTGAAGAAAGGTAAGAGGAGACATGTCAAACCAGTCAATTCTTGAGTACTTGCCATGTGAGGAGAGGCTAAGGGAGCTGGATTTCATCCTGGAGAAGAGATGGCTGCAGGGAAGGAGCTGGGAGAAAAAACCAAAAGCTAGGCATCAATTGAAATGAGATGCTCATGGCTAGATTTAAGAATAAGTTGTTTTGTTCTCTCAAGGGCAGTCAAGCATGGGAGTAAACTATTTGAAACCTCATCTCTTGAGGTTATCAAGACCTGATTGGAGAAAGCCCTAAGCAGACAGGTCTGCCCCTGCTGGTTTGGGCAGGCAGTGTGACTACAGATCTCCCAAAGTCCCTTCCCCACCACGTGATTCTATCATGATACAGCTATGATGAAGGGATGACCAGGACATTAACTGCAAAAGTACAGCATTACAGTGTTAATTAGTCCACTAACATTAGCTAATGTGAAGAGTTAATGTCAATGGAGTCAAGTTGTTGCAGTCATTGTCTCATATTTGTACTGCCATTGCACCATTCTCTATTTTGGAAAAGAACTCCTATCCTTGTGAACAAGCAATCCTGAAAGAGAAACAAATCACATACATTATCTGCTTCCTGACTTTCCATCTAATCACATCTTGCTTTATTAGGATAAACTTCTGGTATGAAAAAATGAGCAATGCAGAAAAAAGAACTAGTCTTTGTGGCTAATTCTGCATTTCAGTATTTCTGCAGGATCGATGTGTTTCCTCTGTTACAACCAAAACCTCATTATGGGTGAAAACAAACCGTTTTCAAACTTTGTTGAGCTAAGAGTATAGTAGCACAACCAATGCTGTGGTGCTCTAATAGTCAAAATAATGCAAGGAAAAGACCTCATTAATAAAATATCAAAATTTTTATCTTAGTGTTTCAAGTATCTCCCTCCTTTCTCTTTTTCCAGTTCCAGTGTGTTCAGTTTCATACATTCCAGTGTGTTCCAAGGTTGACAGTTTTAGTCTTCTTGAAGACTGAGGATGTTTAGGATGAGTTATGAGTATCCTGAGAGGATATTCATTGAGAGGAGTATGGTGTTGATTGTAAGATATTTGTCCTCCTTAGCACTGTGGCTTTCTTTTAATACATTCTCTCTCCCCCATCTCCTCTGCTTCCAGGAAGAGGTGAAAGCTGCCCCATAGCCCCTCTGCACCCCAGAGGGCATTTGTCCATCTAACACTGGCCAGGATCTGCCAGTCCCTTCACCCGTGGCATTCCCAGAGCTGGAGCTCAGACACGCTGGCCAAGGAAAACACAGCTCGGCCCCCTCAGGGCAGGGACAGCCCCTGGGATCCAGTGCTGCCTGATTCCTGCCCCCAGTATAAACCATATTTACAGGGCCACAGCTCACCTGCAATCTCTGCAGAAGATACCATGGATTACAGTCCCTGACTGGTTTGTATCTGTTAGTAAATAAGGTAACTAAAGAAAATTGCTTAAAATCTTGAAACAAAAAGGAACATTTTATTTCTCTGCAGATGTGATGCCTTGAACTCTATCCACCTGGCAGTAATATGAAGAGGAGACTTTGATGACATTCATGTGGAAGACATAAGAGGTAAGGAATACTCTATCAGGTGAAGTTTCTAATAAAAACCTGTTTTGATTACATGGAAAGAGAAAACAGGTATTTGAAGTATCATGGTGAACTCAATTTTTTGGACATTATAAGTCAGATTTCAAAACCTTTCCTGGACGAAGAGATGAATAAGGTGAAAAATATTATTAAGATCTCTTCAGAGAATAGATTATATGAGAACTGATCTTGAGAATGTACTCATGTGAAAATTGTTGAAAACCATGTGTATCGGGGAGGTGCAAAGATGAAAATATTTTTGTCAGTAGACCATGGATCTTATTGCATTGAGACCATGAATCTGACCTACCAGAAGACTTTCATAGCTAGAGGCTATTAAAACTCCATGATAGATTAGTCATAAAATTTGGGAGAAGATGTGAAGATCATACCCATGTTGATAAACTAGGTGTGGGTTTTTGATCTAGGCTGTGTCCTCTGTAGATGATTGAAGACAGAATAAAAGAAGATATGAAACTGAGTATTTTATCTGCTGAGCCATCCTTTTTCCCAATTTCTTTTTTTTTTATTTTCCCAGTACTGCTGATTTGCAAAATTCATACATGTTTGAACATTTTGAACTATGTTGTATGAATTAAATTTCAACTTCTGAAGTATTAACTAACTAAGCACCTTTTGTGAGTCACTGATTCTCTACTGAAGGCTTACTTGATTTTCAGCAGTAGATTTTTATCTAATTGCATTTATTTATAAATACATGAGAAGCAAACTTTCAGAATAAAACACAGAGGAATGTCTTTAAAGTTAAAACTTGAGATAGTTCAGTGAAATACTTTTTTTTTTAATTAATCAGTATGAATCTTGCCAAAAGTCTGGCCAGAAAAACATTGCTTTTCATTATTATGATTTATGAAATCAGAACTAATAGTGGATGAATGCTCTCCAGACAAGAAAGAAGAAAAAAGAAGAATTGGGAAAAAAAGAAAGGTGGAGTTAAACAAATCTCATTTTACAGCAAAATACCTTGGATATATAAGAGGATAATATCATAATTAAATGAAAGTAAATACAATTAAGAGTTTATGTTTGTCTTGGGTTGTAATGCAAGATGCAACCAAAAATATGTGTTCTATTACCATTTGTTAAAACCAGGCTGGGCAGTGTTCTTTATCTCTTCCATGACCCATCCTCCCTCCAGAGGGATCTCTTCTGATACTGGGCCATTGAGTCTCACAGCATGACTGATAAAATTACATCATCCCATTGTGAGATGCTCCACCCAGGGGCAGGAGCCAAGCATTCCTACCTGGATATAATCTGTGACTCAACATCACAGGCAGCCTTTTTCAGCTGCATTCCTAGAGACCAGACCTATCTATGCCACCAGACCTTCAAAAGAAAACTCTACCCTTTCTACAGGATGACTGCTTCAACAGAACCACATCTGTCACTCCAGGAGAACTGCAGCCACCATTTAATCGGACTGCTACCAACACCGTGACCAACAGGATGTCAGGATGTGTTCTGACCCCATCAGTGGGTTGTTTTTTTGTTAGTTTTCCTTTTTTGTACTACTGCATTTTTATTTTAATTTTCTTAGCAAAACCCTGTTATTCCTATTCCCATATCTTCACCTGAGAGCACCTTAATTTCAAGATTACAATATTTTGAAGGGGGAATTGGGTGGTTTACTTTTTTATTTCAAAGAAGGTTTCTGCCTTCCTTAACAGACCTTTTTCAAACCAAGACAAGGTTTTAAAAGCTTTAAATATGATTAAATAAATTTAGAGACATTTTGAATGAATTTGAATAAGCACAAGTTAGACACACTTCCCTTATTTTTGTGATGTTTGTTATATTGATTAACTAAGTAACAGTATCTATTTGGAGAGCTTTTAAAATGTGTGTCTTTGACTGTAGACTTTAATGAGCTCATTACAGGTAACACAGCTATTTCTGGACCTCTGCCTAAGCAGGTTAAATGGTGTGACCATTTGCTGCCACCAAATCCTCTGAGCTGCTGTCTAGAGAATGATCCCAAAAAAATAATTTCCTTTATTAACTCACACAGTAAAAGAAGTGCCTTTATTTGCAACTGAATAGGGAGCAGCCGAGCAGAAGAAAAGACACTGAGCTTCCACATTTTCATTCATAGATCAGAAATGATTTGTTCAAGCTTCCCCCTAGATTTTCTCAAGTCATGTCCACAGTGACCCAGCCTTCCCCCTACTGGGTAAGCTTGAATCAGGACCAGAGTAGCATTCACAGGCTGCTGTTGCCTTTAACCTTTCTTTATCAAGACTTCAAGCACTGCACAGTTTCAGCTCTCTCTGGTTCCCTGTGTTATAACAGATTGAGCCTGAACAAAGAATCAAGGGTAAGAGTTCAATTTTAAATTTTGTCATGGTTTTCTGTATGAATTTAAGCAGGTCACTCTTCATTCTGTTTCCATTTTCCTATCTTAAAAGAGGAAGAAAAAATAGATTTGACTCTTTATGAAGTCCTTTAATATGTATAAATCATAAGTCTCTATAAATCCTAGGTATTACTACTGTCTCCTTTATTCTACTGAAAAATGACTGAGAAGAGCACTTCATTCAATACACAACATCTATAATCTATCTTAGCTTGTATTCAAAACTGGGGAACATTTGTGTTGTTTTTTTTTTTAATAAAATGAAAGGAAATAAAAATCTGTTGGTTATGTGTCAGGGTGTGGTGTTTCTAAACTTTGGTTAGGAAGTTTGGTTTTTCTTTGGACTTGAACAACTGATACCTATAGACACCCACAGACATCCACATTGTGTTTAACAAAGTGTGTATATTTACAAAAGTTTTATGCTGAACACTTAAAATGTCATAGGATTTCCTCTATTCTAAGAGGTTTATGACCTGTTTAACTTTTGACAATGTCAAAATGGCCTTAAAAACTACGAAGAAATGTGTTGTTTTATTTGATTTGAGCTTGCAAATGATTATTTTTTCCTGCAGTTTACTGATTTTAAAGAAATGTTCATGAATTTTCATTTTAACATTTAACACTAACCTTTAATTTTAAATGTTTCAACTAATAGTTAAAATTTGTTTCTTAATTCAGATGTTCCAAAATTAGCTTGCACAAAATCTACAAGGCTATTGGTAATCTACCATATGAAGTCAAGTTTAAAGTGTGGTGTCAGATATGTTATCCTTTTAAAAAACAGATACATAAAATAACTCTTCCTATTCTGAATCTGTGATGTAGTGAATTCATAGTCAGTGAAAAAACCTTAACAAATACACAAACGTGTTTTCTATGTCATTCATTTATTATCAGGGCTTCTATTCAATTCACATATCAATCTATCCAGGTAATACTAGGATTTATTTACATTCACCAGATATTTTGAAATGAGATACAGTGGATCCAAATTAATATCATTATCTTATCAAACTGATTGATTTCAATAAGTCTTTCTTAGAAAAAAGAAACTGAAATTTGCAATTATATTTAATATATAAATACTTATTGAATTCTCCTGGAATAAACAACAATGTTTGATAGAAATTGAATAACTATTAAAATATTTCTAACATTTTCTGTAGAGTAAACTAGACCTCCCGAGTATTTAGAAGGTTTTCATTTAGGATGGCTGTAACTTTTTAATTAGGCTTTTAAACAGACTGATAGATATATTTATTTTTACTTTATTTCTTCAAAATCTTTATTTAACAATTCTTTGCATGCTGCAGGTCATCAACTACAATTGAAGGGTTTGAATATAAATTACACAAACCCAGCTATACATTTAATGCATATATATATACATACACACATCTATAAATTTGATATACTTTAAGTTGAATTGTTTGCTTTCATTGCCAGTTCTCTGGCACTTTGCAGCACATAATGCCATGAGATAAAGTGTTTAAGAAAGCATCAGAGTGTGGTTTTCCAAACTGACAGTACACAAGGAGAAGCTAATAAAGGTAGGAAAGAATTCGGTAATTACTAATTAATTAAAATGATAACATAAGAAGCATACTCTGATTAATCAACATTTCATCTCTCCTCCAGCTGCTAAAAGAACAGGAAACAACAGTCTAAATGCATCACCATGGCAAATTTACAGGTAAAGGACACTGACATAAATTGACTGCATACTTCACTTAGTTTGTAACTTAGCAAGTAACTGAGTTTAACAAAAAAATCCATCTAGCAACATGATTAGGCCTAGTATTCACAGTTCTGTAAGCACATGTATTATTGCCACATTCCTATTAGTTTGAAATATAATGCATTAAAAACAATTAAAACTGTTCCAGAAAAAATTAAAAGTATCTTATTATGTCATTTTAATCCTGAAAAATTCACTTCAGAAGCATGAGAATGTGTTGCAACTTCCACTTCCTTCCGCACATTGTGAAATTAAAACAAACTCTATTAGCTCAGAAAAAAACATTTTCTTTCTAAAGACAGTAAATGGAATATTTTAAGGATATTTTTGGAATATCTCTTTCCTATTTGAAAATCAAGCTTCCAATGCTGTCAAAAAAGTAACTAAACTCATAAAAGGTTTAAATATTTCTGTTAAAAGCAAACAAAAATAGATATAACTTTCACTATATCTGCTGCTATTGCTGTTATTCCTCTCAAAACCTGCTCTTGATGATTCATGCCTTCATTTAGCTTTACTTGTATTTTTTCTGTAATTGACCTCCAATCTTGCAATTTCCATTTAAAGGGCAAGTTTCCACATGGCAATTTCATTAATTT
This sequence comes from Pseudopodoces humilis, assembly GCF_049639895.1. Lineage (NCBI taxonomy): Eukaryota > Metazoa > Chordata > Aves > Passeriformes > Paridae > Pseudopodoces > Pseudopodoces humilis. The sequence goes on from NC_142201.1 coordinate 99,985,525, forward strand.
TGGTGAGATGTTTGAGTCTTGCTGAATGGAGAGCACTACAGAACAGAGAGCTTAGACTCTATTAGTTAGATACACAGAGAATAATAAATGTTCCTTTAAGAACCATGGTTTTGTTTGGGATAGGGATTATGTGTTTTATCAAACGATTGTTTAAAGTGACCCCACAGCTTTGGTGTAGGAAATAGAAACTTGAGCTTCTCTCTTCAAAGCTCAGACCAAAGACACCTATTTTACAGCTGTTCAATCTTACTATTTCTTCCTGGCCCTTTCCTGTTTTTTCATACAGCACAGAGGGGTTTGGGTTGAAATAGACCTTAAAGGTCATTTTTAAGGGCAGAAACACCTTTCACTATCCCAGGTTGCTCCAAGCCCCATCCAGCCTAGCCTTGAACACTCCCAGGGATGGGCCAGCCACAGCTTCTTTGGGAAACCTGTGTCAGTGCCTCACCACTCCCATGGGGAAGAATTTCTTCCTTAAATCTAATCTCAACCTACCTGTTTTTAGCTTGAAGCCATTTTTCCTCTTTCCAAAGCAAAAGCTCGGCAGGTATTACAAAATCTTCCATCAACTCCTACAAATATGACAATAATAAAATACCAAGAAGTTGTATTTGCAGTGGAATCCTAACTCTGAATTAATACAAGAAACTTTTCTTACCAAATTATTAAAATGTTCCCTTTCAAGAAGTCATGCAGTAATTTACAGAGCTTCAGCTAAGCTACAAATTTTGTCAGTGGCTGAATAGGGTTAGTTGAACAATTTTTTCTTTTCCTTTTTCAAACATCATACAGCTACAGCATCCATTTTCTTTAAAATAGAAACCCACCACTGTCGTAGTAGAGATGGACAATGACACACATCTGTTTCTTCTTCCACCATAGCCAAATCTTTATTGCACACAGCTTATATTTATACGGTTATCAGAGAGCACCGTGTTTAATTCCAGTTGGTTAGGAACTCAGTTCATTGGTTGGTAATTCTGAGTGTACATGTCAATCAAAACTTTTCTCTCTAACAGTGTTTACATTTTCTCATGGAACAGATCCTTTGCTGTTACAGGTGCACTTGTTTTTCTCTCCATGAATATTTTTTTATGTTAATGAACTTTTCATTCTCAAAATGTTTTTGCATGGGAACTTACCGGGCTAGCTGCTAGCTATACTTAGCCAAAGTAACAAGGCCTGAGCCATGATTTTACAAGGCCTTTCTTTTGTAAGGTTTTACCTATATGTGACATACCACTCTACTTTACAATTCACACTTAGGCTGTAAGTAATCTTTCAAATATTTAATCATAATATCAGTCCACTCTATAATGCAATATCTGCAGGATCAATATGGCATGACTGTTTTGAGAGCAGGGGCCCTTAAAATTTATTAAAAATAAATACCACATTAAAAAAAATCATATTTTGAAGATTGCTTAGCTACCCACAGACCATGTTAACATATGTTTCCATTTTCTGCTTTTGTGAGGCTGAGTTCTTAGAACATCAGGTACTTTTATGCAATCACTGTATTCTACCAAATTACTACTAACAAGGTCACCACCTGCATATTAAGTTGGTGTTAATATAATTTAACAGTCTTTAAACAGTATTACTCAGATCTTCAACCTCAGAAAAAGCACAACTAAAGTGATCAGAGCATTTTCACTTCAATTAGTTGTTACAGCTAAATATATATATATTTAGAGGTATGTAATCCATATATCTTCTTTTGACAAACCCAAAACTACTTCACAGAAAAACAAGCTTTCTGGTAAGATATTAGAAATGTTTTGAACTATATCTGCAAGTCACATTTTAGATGTCTTGTGATCCTAAGTGTAGGTTGATTATAGCACTTTCTAAAAGATTATGTGGTTCAATAAGGTTTTTCCCAGCTACTAATTTTCAATTTTCAAAAGAAAACATTTTCTGCTATTCATGAATGTTCCATATTCTATGAAGAAGAATATATGAACATGTATACTCCTACATTTCAACCAACTTTCAAATGGATATAAGCCACTTCTTCACCCATTGGAAACACAAATCAGAGGTTACACAGCTTCCCCCTGTCTTTGAAAAATATTTTTTTCATAATATGTTCACTTATGTGGCCTAAGCCTAACTTTTAAAATTATGTCTACATACTTGTAGGGGTTTTAATTATAAATCAGATTAAAAATATAGTAATGAACCCTTGAAAATGTTATTTCTATAATTCCCTAATGATATTGCTCTACAGTTTCCAACTGGTAAATTGAATTAATGCTTTAAAAGAAGCACTGATTAGAGAAAGAGTTCATGGACTTCTTTTAGGTAAAGTGCTAGATCTCTGTGAGCTAAAACCACCATAACACAACATATTAATTATCATCAAGGTGGTATTTTCTTGCAGCAGGCCAGCTATGTTCTGTATTGATTGCAAAACAAGTTTCAAGCATTCAGGTCTTGCAGGAAAGCCATTTTTAATTTTTAAATTCTTATTAAACAAGCAACTTTTACTGCAGATAGGAGAATAAAGGTCTCTCACACACCTTGTAGCTGATTTTTAGCATCAAGTCTCAATGTACCCAAATGGCATAAGAACTGCCACATAAAGTGATCTATGTAGTCAAAAACATTAAGTGCTAAGCTAAAACATATAAATTGTCTTCATCTGGATTACTGTTTCAGGTAACTTTCTTTTTCTTCTGCCATGCTTCTAAATGCTTTTTCAACCAATGGTGCACTTTTATAAGGTCTAGGATTTTTTTTGCAGAAGGGATTGTGTGGACTAAAATCCAAATTATTGTATTGATACGAGAACTAAAGATTAAAGATTATATCAGAAGTGAAAACAGGAAGAGTTTTGGTGGGAAAAAAAGCCAATCCAGTCAAGTAATTTTATGTTCAATCAATTACTATTATTTCTCACCTAGGCCCTAGTTTCATATTCAGGACTAATGGCTATGTCTAGTGTCAATATTGGAAGTGATAATTGACTTTGGTCCCTTTTAGTTTGCTTCCAGAGGGCTTCAAATTCCTTCCTAATTTGAAATATATCATCAAATATAGAAAATGGAGAGATACCACTTTTCTGTATAAAATGCTTCAGAATGTGCAGCTTTTAAAATACAAGGAAAAGAAAAAGAAAAAAAGGAAGAAAAATATTTAATAAAAAATCATAATCGCATAAAAAACCATGTTGATACAAGGTAACCCTGATTTATGTAATATATTTTATAGATAAATAACTATTGATTTGATATTTTACAAATATTTTTTCTTGTATTTATGGTCTATATTAAATTTATTCCCTCCATACTTCCCCTTCACCGAGTCAAAGAAGCAATTGCTTTCACTAGGTTGATTCAAGTAAGAATGTATTTTACAGGTTCTGGCAGGAGTCAGCCATCTTTCATAGTCACAGATATGAAAGGCACTCTCAGAAAAAAATCTTCCCTGGCTGGGGAGTCCTAAAACATACTTTAATTTATCTATGCAACAGAAATAAAGACCTCTCATGCAAAAATTTTGGCTAAAATCTCTCCCAGGTGTCAAGGATTTTCTGCTGTCCTTCATAGGCTGGTTTTCTTGGCCCATGATTTGGTCCAGTCATGATCCTGTGGAGACAGGTTTTCTTATTCTCTTTTTCATCTTTTGTGACTTGATTAACTTTCTTTGGGCCCTCCATCCCTTCTTTGCTCTCCACATCTAGTGCAGTGTTGCAATCCCCGTCACAGCAGGAGCTGTGACGAAATTCAGCTGAAGTCCCTTCTTCTGAGCAGGCTTTAGGGGCCAAGAGCACCCCACGCAGGCTGTCTGACCTGTCTCCCTGTTTGCCCATGGGCTGTGAGCAATTTCCTGATAAAACCCCATGCTGGTTTCCCCCCAAAGCTGGAAAGACACATTGCTTATTCCTATGCATTCTTTTTCCTGATGTATGGTATAAATGAGGTAGAAAGACAGATGAAGCATGGTATGGAAACTGGGGATGTGGTAACCCAGGGAAGACAGGCAGGGGCTACAAGGTCTGGTATTCCAGCACATAGTAAGTTGATACACCTAAAACTGTACAAAATGTCCCCACCATGTGTTACATATTTGCAGATGGTTTCAACCTGCAGGTAAAGACACCTGGCCAACCTCCAGATCATTAGAGCCTCAGTTCATTTCTCTCCTCATTGTTTTCCCATTTCAGTAGGAAGCTTTACTTACCCCACCTTCATTTGTGAAGATGTCCAAGCTGTGTACACACATCAGGACACATATTATGTGAATAAAGGCAGGGAAATATGACTATAATTTTAATAAAATAACAATCCATAACTATATGTCCTTCCTCAAATTCCTCTAGCACTGCAACTTCAGTGTTCTCTTAATGAAAATGTGCTTGTAAATATTAGATACATATCTATGCAGTTTATGCAAACGTGTATCTGTACAAATTCACAGGGAAATATTAACTACACATATTTCACACATTTTCTAGGTAGGATATTGAAATATTTTTCTAGTATTCCTAAATTTTTGTTTTATAATTATGGAACATAGGTCTGGTATTTTTTCTCAGTCACCTAATCAGACTATTCTAATTTGAATTTGTCTACAGAAATATTTTTTTAGTTTGAAGGAAGGTATAATAACAAGATGAAATAAAATCAATTTGTACTCCAAAATCAAAATTACTTTGAGCGAAGAAAAAAAAAAAGCTGACCAAATATCACACTCTGAATCTGTTTCTTCTTATTTACAACCATTGCATGAAAACAATAGATCAGTTTAAGAATAAATTATAAAATATTTTAACTATCCCCTGTCATTTTTATTGCATTCATTCTTTTTATTTGGTTTGTGGTAGTTTTTTTCCTAGCTTGTTAATCAGAAATGATGATTCCTTCAGCAATTTTTCATTGACCCTGTGGGCTTATTAAAGCCAAACAGCAATTGTCATTGTTTACATTCCTCACCAGCATTATTTATTTGACAATATTCAATTGCTAAACAATATGGATTTCTGACCTGTACTGAAATAAATTACTTAAAAGAACAAGGGTGCTATTCTTCCTATTGATGTAGATTTTAAAAATAAAAAAGAGAGAGAATTGGTCCACTTACCCAGTCATGCTATATGTCATACCATTACAGACAGTATATGAATTGTTTGGGATATGAGACAGGAGATCAAAACCCCCTCCATGAGGATTAGTTCATGTCTTGGCCATGCTGTTCCCATTGCCACAGTAACACTTGGAGAACCTCCTCTTTTTTTTGGTGCTGCAGAGTTGTTCCCTGCTGTCCACATGCAGAACCCAGCACAGCTACTTTGGGGTCCTGACAGAGCAGGGTTTATGAGTATTTACCCAAGATTGACACCTAAATGTGTTAAATACCTCATTAATATTTACTACACAGGTATTATATTTGTTTTTCTCATTTTGAATATGTCCTGGTTTAGGGCAAGTTTGGGAGAGAAGTCACCCCAGGACAGAATAAGACAACACAAATACTTTTTTTTTTGTTTGTTTTGTTCTTTTTTGTTTGTTTGTTTGTTTTGTTTTGTATGAGAATTTGTAAAGTCTTTCTACTGAACAAGTAAATTGTATCCAATAGGACTCTAGTACCTGCTGCTGTACTGTGTCTTGTACTCAGAATTTTGTGGTTTTCCTTCTTTGAAACATATATATTCTGAATATTTTTTGGATGGACTAGAAAAAGCAGTTTTATTTGACAGAGACAGTATCAAGGGGACAAGGCATCCTCCTCATCCTGATAATTATTGATCCATAAACTGTATATATAACAAGATCTATTGAAGGAATTGAATACTCTAATAACTGAAAAGGAAAGCAACTTTACTGCTCTCAGCTCATTTTATTCTGCCAAATTCTGCTAAATCATTGCCTACCTCACAGATTCTGACAATAGGTACTGCGTTAAAAATGTCATAATTAATTGAGAAAATTAAATGTAAATTTACTTTGTCATCTTCTTTAGGTCTTATGAACAATTTGTGGAATCAGAGATTTTAACAAACTTTCAGCTGACATGGAATGTCTTACTCTTTCTTAACTCTGAAATGTATTTGCATCAACTTCATAAATATGAATTTATGAAAATATGAATAAATATTTCATAAATATGAACTTCATAAATATTAATACAATCAAAAAATGCCAACAAGCATTTGAAACTGTGCACCAAAGCCATCCAACTTAACTCTGGTCTCATCCTTCCATGTAGAGCCTCTCACTGAAATACAGATGCCAATTTCCAGTAGTTTATTCCATTAACAGAACTTACCTCATATATAAATTCTTTTTCAATGAGATAAATATATGAAAATTCAGTAGATATGCAGATCAGATTTTTCAGTGTGGCAATTAAATGAGCTCATTATGACTACTTTCGGTGGTAGCTGTCTGTATTAAATACAGAGTCTGGTTTTGGTGACCAGTGAATATATCATTATGATATTTCCTGTCTTTTATACTACACATCTCTTTTGCCCCTGTGGCTATGTAAAACAGTACCAAACTTTTAGCAGTAATGATGTAAAGAAATAGCATGAACAGGTTTATACTCAGAATGATCAGGGATACAGACAAAATCCTGTCAGAATATCATAAACACCCTTCTTACCTGTGCTTTAATACAAATGTTTAAAAAATACCCCCAAACCCTATTATTTCTGTTTCACAGATCCTAAAAGACAGTCTCACTACATCTCTATTTAGAAGTCAACTCTCCAAGAACAATGACCTTCAAGGGTTTTTATTTTGTGTTAATTATATCAAAGCCTCTATGAAGTGTTCTGAAGTTACCACTATTAAAAATTTATATACTGTAGTTAATACTCAGAGATATGGGGAATGTTCCTTACTTACCTTTTTGTCAGGGAGAAATTCCAGCACACTCTGCAGTCAATTAACAGTTAAACCTACCTGCTCTTTCCACACAGGAATGAATTTTCTAACAATGGCAAGTGACTGAAACTGTCACTGCAGCAGAGCAGTGCAAGAGAGAAGAGATAATGCCCTATCAAATCACTTTCAGTGTTGGAGATTATAGGAACACCCAGGGCTGAACTTCCATTCAGCAGAAGTCATCCAAGAAAAAAGGATATAATGAGAGACTTCATCTTAGAGCGGTATGCTCCTCAGCAAGAAAAGACTGAAATTTATCTAACAGACTGCTGCTTATTTCCTGGGAGATGTTTGAATTGACTTTAGAGATAGCTGACTTGTTATTCCACTGTAAGGGGAGAACAGAGAAAACAAAATGAAAACAAGCTAGAGTGAGAGCTAAAGGAGAAGGAATGCTATACTTAGAGGTTTTTCCCTTGTCTGCCTCTAAAGAAAGCAATTGCTTTTTACTTTTTCCCAGTCTTTGTATTTTTTTACAATAAACTTATTTTATTTCACTTAAAAGTTCACCTAGTGCTGCCAGACTCTCCATCACCAAACAGCCCAGGGCTGAAACAGAGCACGGGTTCTCAGCTGTGGAATCTGAATCTCAGGACTGAGTCTTCTGTAAGTATCTTGGTCTGCATCCAGCAGGCAGCAAGGATGTGATCCCTTGATCTGATGACAGAAGGGGCTGGACAAAGATGTGAGTGTACCCCTGGCAAGTGTAAACCGTAGTGCTTTTAAGGCTGTTTGCATCATCTCTGTGTGCATCACCACTACTTTAGCAGGAAAGGATATGAACAAGTGAGTGGCAATAAAAATACTTTCCAGAAACTAAGAATATATTTAGAGGAGGTTGGATAATATCTATACAAACCACAGCAACAAGGCAAAGATGTAAAGAATAGATATAAAGTAATAATAATGGTTGATGGTCCTGTGGACAGCAAAGGTAACACAAAGGCTTACATGACCACCAAAAACTGAGTTAAGATTTATACCTTTCCAGAGAGTGTTGATTAATCTCACCAGGGTTCTGGAAATGTAGGCTGGCTGGTGTTGGTGAACAATTGATGACACTTGAAGGAATCAGGGATCCATCTGCCAAAGGTAGTGTGACTTAGTAGCAGCACTCATTACATGAGTTGAATGACCCTCTTTCACAAGAGGTCATACTAAATTAGCAGGATAGATGAGTTGTGGATACTTCATACACATCCCTGAACCTGAGCAAGCTGGGACAGAAATTGGTTACTCTGGAATTCCTTCCAGTGCTCTCAGGAGCTCACTACCAACACACAGTAGAGGGAACTGCAGCAAACATACTGACCTTTGAAACAAACCCATCTGTGACATCCTGCTCCTGCCATGTCTGTTGTGATTCCCTGGTGTCTTTGGGTGCCTGTTCAGTCCCTTTGGTCCCTGCCAAAGTGACCTTACCCTACCAAGCCCACACACCAACCTCCTTCTTTAACCTGACATAAGGCTAGTAGTACACACACTCTCTGATGGTCTGTCTTCCTACTCTGAAACTGATCTCCAACTATATGTTAATGCAAGACTGCAGACAAGTGTGTGTGGTATCCTTTTTTTTGTACTGGTAGTAAACCTTCACCGATAATTCTGCAGCGCTGGTTCTGACCACCCACTACACTTAATCTTTATCCAAGCTGAACTACAAGTATTTTCTGGACAGTCTGCACACCTCTGGAAAGAAGGACTGTCAGTGTGACAGCTGCCTGCAAAGGGAGGCAGGAAAGTGAGCAATGAATCCTGAATATGAGACACAGAATTCTTGAATTCACTTTAACATTTCTGCATGCAATTTATGTTTTCACTTGCTTTTTAGTGGGATGGTGGGAAAACACTGGGGTTCTTTTCTTCCAGAATTTTGCTACAACTTTGCTTTTGGAAGGTATTAAAATCCTCTCTTGATTAAAAAATTTATTTGAACTACTATTTAAAGTAATTGAATATTTGAAGTAGAATTCTGAAATATATTTGCCTATAATATATTGAAGTTCAACTAAATAAATATTTCAGAGTGTCATAAAAGAAGCAGGATTTCAGTTTAAAGAGAGATTATTTAGGGATTTTCTATTATTAATATTATTATTTTGATACACTTGCTCTGTCCCAGAAACCATTTAGCAAAAGCAAAAGCTCAGACATATTTTTAGTCTCTGCCTTTACTGAGTCCTGAGCTATACCAGCACATTTCATAGAAATAACTGTTCAGGAAGAATGTTGATAAGCTTGTTATTTCTGCTTCTATTCTTTTACTTACTTTACGCTGCTGAATAGTCCTAGTCGTGTTGTTTTTCATTATTTATAAATGTGATGGAACAGGCAACATATTCTGTTCTATGGGGCCCAACTTTCACATGCAATAATAAGCCAGAGGGGGAAAAAATACATTATGAACATCTATAAAACTAGAAGCTGTTGTAAAATTGAACTTCTTATGTTTCATTCTTATGTCTCGGTTCTATATTTAGCTGAAGGATAGATTCATGCTAATCCACTTTCCTTTTTTCATCAGCTGTTTTTTAAGATTATCTCATTTCTGGATATTTTTATTTTCTTCCTTTTAGAGTGGTGTATCAAAGCAGGATGTCAACACTACTATTTCCTCAAGGATAACAGTGGCCACCCAGTTTCATTCACTGGCCAATCTACAGTGACTGTCATGGTTCAAAGCAAAGGGAACAGAATGACCAGTGAATCAAGCAATTCATATTAGTGATAGTGTTACTCTGTTGGATAAACAGTCATACAGTGAGAGCATACCTTCAAGAATTTGAAATTCAAAGCATGTATGGGTTTTCTTTCCTAAAACTCTGAGGACAATGGAGTGTTAAATGCATGATGTGCATACACCCATTGCCCATATGTTCACATGTGGCTCATATGTCAAATATGAATGTTTTGTAATTGATGTGAGTGCCAAAATAGGTCATGCAGCTTACTTATGCAAATTTCTTATATGGACTAAAATTGGGAGGGAAATTGAGACCTTTTTAAAATATTTGTTTAAAAAAAAAAAAAAAGACGCGTAGATAAACATTAGTATCTTCTTCCTTATATCAGAATCTACCAATGTTCATCACGTTAGGAAGTTTGCCTACTCATAAACACATCTGCACAGTCTGAAACTTATATTAGAACTTTCTGCTTTCCTATTCCCAGTACTGTGTTTGAAATATAGGAGAAAAATCCTAACAATGACAGAGTTCACAAAGCCAAGAACTTATTTAATGTACTTCTCTTATCTTTCAGAAAGGGCAACCTTTTGGAAGAAGTCATAGAGAAACAGAAATTTTCAATCATTTTTTTCCAAATAATGTATTAAAAAATGATTGATTGAGCAAAATAATAGCAGACCATCAGTTGTTGGCCTGGAGTGTTTGGTTGCTGTGTCATTGGTACTGTTGTATCCCTGTTTCAGGAGAATGCACAACAAAAAATGAGAGGAGAGTGCTGAACCCACCAGAATGTTGGGACATGCAATTCCAGAAAGAAGGAATTTCAGCATCACTTTCCAGCATAGCAGGAACATCCACAATACATGATCCAGTTACAGTGATGCACCGTTTTGTCACTGAGGCTGATGCTGGATCTTCTCTGGTCCAAGGCAGAAGTTAATTGCTTTTATCAAAATTAATCTAAATCTGTATTAATGTAAGGGTTAGGATGAAGGTTAAATAAAGCTTCAGATTGTCTCATCTTAAACTTATCAAACTAGACAAGTCTTAAAAACTGAAGTAATGATTAAATATTCATATGAATATGAGAGAAAAAGCTGCTTCTCTCTCAACATTGCTGAGGCTGCAAGGTACATATGGAGACCATCTAGTCAACCCCCACCTCTAAGGAGGCAGAGCAGGTCATTCCAGTTGTGTTTTCAGTATCTCCTAGAGAAAGACTATAACTTCTCTGAGGAACAAACTCCATTGATCAATCACCCTCACAGTTAATATTTCTTCACATATAAATAGCTTTTCTGTGTTTCAGTGTACTTTCTGTACTTCCTCCATGAGGTATTTATGCACATAGATAAAATCCCCCCTAAGCCTTCTGTGTTCCCCATGTGTCTGGTAAAACTCTGTTGATGAAACTGCTGACCTTCATCCCTGCTGAATCACAGATAACTTGGTGTCACTGAGGGGCCCAGGTACAGTACTTTGCATTTCCCTTTGCTGTAATTTATGAGACTCTTGTCTACCCATTTCTCCACCCTAACAAGGATCCTATGAAGAGCAACACAATCTTCTGATCCACCAATCATTTTTCTGCAAACCTGCTGAAGGTGGATTCTGTCTCATCATGCAGGTCATTAACTGAGATGTTGGACACTGGTGGTCCCAGTATCACTCTGTGACATACACACCAAGGACTGTGGTTTTCCCAGCCCCATTCCTGCATGGCTGCACACAGTCTCTATATTCTTCCTGGATCACTTGCCCCTGCTTTTACTTACTGTATGCTTTCTTTCCATGTGTGAGTTTTGTCAAAAGCTACTTGTTCATCTCTGCGGATCTTCCACCACCTTTGTTTGGTTTCTTGCACATGGAATGTTCTTGAGCTTGCAGGAGGAGATCCTGGAAAATCAATAAGATGTAATTATGGGTATTTGGTGTCACATATCCCAGTCTAAAGATATTCCTAAAATTGTCTTTGAATTATATGTTTTGAACTGTGAAGGAAGAAGAAGATTAGATTATTTTTTTTCTTTACTTAATTAATAGTGATTGGCACAATAATTCTGTGCGTTTTTTACCAGTTTTTTTTTTTTTTAATTAGAATTCCCACTTTATGGGGCAAAAAAATCTGGTAATTTTATTAAACAGTAGTTACTACCAATATCTGACCTTTGAGATGTTTCTTCATAGTAAATCTAAATCCTCTGGATTTTAAAGGGATTAAATAGGCTAACAGCACATTTATGCTTATCTTTGGCCTTAAGAGCTCTCAAAAAAGTCCTCATTTTTATATATTCCATGTGCTTTTCATTCAGTACTAAAGTAAATGTATTGAATTTACTGAAATGGAATTTTCTATTTGTTCTCCAAAGCAAAAAATCTTAGGATTTTGGATGAGTTTGTTATAAACAATTATTTGAAAAGATTAGGCAAAGATTAACCAAGGCATTTTTTTGCCTTGTGACTGCCAAAGTATTATAGTTTCTTTTGTTTTTTTTTCTTAAAAGAATGAAACTTATGAATGAGAAGAACAGTAAATGATGAATAACAGACCCATAAAACTGTTCATGAATGCTGGGTTTTTTGCATGCAAAACTAAATATTCATACATTGAACAGTAATTTCCTAAATATTCATGTTGAACAAAAACTTCTCTGCATGAGTTTTTTGCTAGCAATGAATATTAAGGAGCAGGAACCCAATCTGCAGAAACAGCTGTGCAGACCTGAAACAAATGTTCACTTAACCCTATTTTTGTAGTAGCTCTACAGCTCATTTTATCAGGAATATTACACTCCTTCCTTATCGCTTCATCAGGATGCACATATACACAGGCAGAGCCCTTCTATTTCTTCTCCATAGATCTGCCAGCTGCTAAATCAGTGTTTTAGCTCTTGCCCCTCATCCTGGTGTTACACAGAACTTGAGGTCTCAGGAAAGTGAGCAGAGGGTTACTAATTTGATTTCCAAACTGTTAGACCGGAATTAAATGAAGCATTTTATAACATCCAATGGCTTTCACTTTCTTGTCACAATCATTAAAGACAAAGTTCCTCAGTGCACTGTTACTGATTTACAGGATTGAAATGTTTTGTCATTTTTGGGAAGTTTGAATTTGTGAAGTAGAACTGTGTGTTGCAGAGTTAAGGATTAATGCTGTCAGGCTAGGTGCATTACAACATTGATCCTCCAAGAGCTACATTTGATTTGGCTGAGTGACTTCAGCAATTTCAAATGGTACATGACCTTACAAAAAGAATAAAACCAGCCAGTGAATGAATAAATGGATAGCCCAGGTAGTAAGTTTGCAACAAACTGAATGAGGAGTATATAATTGAAAGGATAATTGTATCTTCTTACTAGTAAAATATCTGGTGGTCTTGAATAAAGAAAAAAAAAAAGTAAAATCTTTTTTCTGAGTTTGAAAAAAGTATCCTAAGGCTTCTACCTTAGACATCTGTCATAATTTAACCCCAGCCAGCAACCAAGTTCCACACAGATACTCACTCACCACCAGTGGGGTAGGGAGGGAACTGTGAGAGAGTAAAACTGAGAAAACTCATGGATTGTGATAGAAACATTTTAACAGGGAAATCAAAAGCCTTGCTCAAAAGTAAAGTAAAACAAGGAATTCTGTGCTGGTTTCGCACCACCAAGCAGGTATTTGGCCATCCCCAGGAGAGCAGAGCCATATCACATGTAATGGTGATTTGGGACTCTAAATGCCATCGCTCTGAACATCTCCCACCCCTTATGCACCCTCAGCCCACTCACTCCTGAGATGGTGTGAGAGGCAGAAAAGGCACTGACTCTGTGCAAACACTGCTCAGTGATAATGAGAACATCCCTGAGTGATCAGCACTGTTTTCAGCACAAACTCAAAAGATAGCACCACACCAGCCACTGTGAAAAGAGTAAACTCTACCCCAGGCAAATCCAACACACCATTCAATATACAGAGTTAAAAAAAAAGGTGGGATCTGCCACATATATTGATTTGATATACAACTGAATGCATTTCTTATAAGTAAATTTGGTATCTTAAGCAAAAAACCATATCCTAAATTACATATAGCTCCATTCTACATGTAGTTTGATTTTAAGCAGCCTCAATGAATGTTAAAGTTTGCTGTCACCAGTTTAGAGTCCGCAAGAAGTATATTTATATCTGTAATTTTCAAAGGTTCAACTGCCTGTTTTCCTATCAATTATTTCAACAATAAAAGTCAGTAGCCGAAAACTCATAAAACAAATGATGTATTGTGAAAGACTGGAACATTAATGGTTAATGGCTCAAACCAGTCTGCCCTGTGTGGAGGCATCAGGTGCTTTGTGGAAGCTGAGTTTGCAGCCCTCCAGGGGGAGTGGGGCAGCCTTTGGATGTTCCCTGTTGAAATCTCTCATTCTCACAAGAGCTCTCACTACTGGTAGAAACAAGCTGGGTTTTGAGCCACGAAAGGGAGAAGGCCAACAAGAAGCAGATACTGCAAGGTGGGATATTTCTTTTTTATCATGCCAATCTCCTCTCTCCCGGAACTGGACCAGCTGTAAAACTCTCCCCCACCCTGCAGAAGGTACTGGGACATTCACATGTAAGTCTGAAGGTATTTGTCCCTTCTGATGGAGCAAAACTGGCTCAGCTGTACTGACATGAGAGGCAGCTGTCTTATCTCAGAAGGGGTCATAAACAACCAAAAGACATTAAGTATTCCCAGACTAATTTCTGGGGCCTTCCACCAGAGGACTGTACGAAATCCAAAATGTTGCAGCAGACAGTGTAAAACTCCTCTGCCAGAGGAGGCACCTGGGTGTTCCCGCATAAATCTGAGCTTTATTAACCCATTGAATTTTGTGTTTTGTGTTCTTTCCCTCACTCTCAATAGATCAAGGCTGTGACCATCACTTTGATCACTTAGAACATCGAAATTACAAAAATCAAGTGTCACTGCTGGGTCCTCGAGCAATGATATCTTTCTGCTTTTATCCTTTCTTTCTCTTTCTTTTCTTTTTACATTTTCTTAAGTGTCATTTTTGTACTGATATAGTACTATAGATAATACCCAAAATGAAAATCATTTCCATTGGGAACAAATTGTTCTAAAATAAAGCCTACATATATATATATGGATATATATATATGGATATATATATATATATATCCATATAAATATTTCAATATGATCATTCAGTGTCATTTCACTCTAGTTCTCCCCAAGGGATCTGTTAACAAGAACCTGAATTACCCCTTCAGGAAAAGATCACAATAGATACTTTCAAAGTAGAACTGAGAAGCTGTGGTGAGAAGGTTCCTGATGGATCCTTCTAGGACGTTAATACAGAAATGCAGTTTCTGAGATCCAGCCTAGCTAATTTCCTTAATCAATCTCCTGATTTCATTATTTTTACAGGCAATTGTCTCAGATATTTCTAGAAAAAAACACTCTTAAGATAAATATAAGTATCTTTATTAAAACAAAATAAAAAGCAAATATAAAAAGCAAAAATAAAAGTGAGGCATAACACTGACATTAGGACTTTAAGGCTTCTGATAGATTTCCAACATGAAGAATTTAAAAACCTTATATTAAAAAGAATCAAAGATTATCTTCAAATTCTGAAATGGTTACAGTTTTAAAATTAAAAAAAAAACAGCAAAGAAACAAAGTAAAACAAGAAAAGGATAATGCATTTATTTTTTTAAAATTTACTTTGACATTGAATTTCTTCAAAAAAGACTGTGCATTATGAAATGCTTTCCAGCAACATTTTCTTTTATAAAATGTTTATTGAACTTATTCAATGAGAGTGCTCTTTTTTTTGCCTCTGGAATGTCTGTTTCATCCTGTAAGTTTAATTTTATATACACAAACTTCTAATATATTTAAAATAATATAAAGTAGGGAAAAGGTTAGAAATATACTTAGAAATGACAGAAAAGAATGAAGAGGATTTATTCTACTATGTCTTCCCCTTTTATGAATACATTTTATTCTGTCTCCACATTTTGTTAAAATATTACTGAATGATGTAAAATCCATGTGTTTTTTAATCACATTTCAGAGTTACTATTTCAGCTTGTCCCCTAGCCATAAAATGTTCAATTATTTCTTTTATATTTTTACTTGCAGCAGACTTTTTTTAAATTATAATAGCCCTTTATATTATGAAAGAACATTCGCATTTCACAGTTTGAGTGGCTCTGAGAATTTCTTGAGCTTTGCCAAATTACTCCTTCATTGTCCTGGGTGGTTAATCTAAAATTTTCAAGTAACTATTTTAAAGTATGCAAAGTCAAAAATCCATTTAAGAAAACCGAACTTATTACAATGGAAGACAACTTCTCATGATTTTTTTGTTGTTCTTTCAAAAATGAGTTATAAGAATTGAGGGTCGTGTCGGATTACTTTTATGAAAATCCAGATCAAGCCTTCTAGAAACACACCGACACTAATAATTATTATGATAATTAAATATTTAATTTACTATTTCACTTCTGAAAATGCCAAGCTCTATTAAAACACTACATATACAGATTGCAACATATTTCATTGTGCTCTCAACTAGGGGTTGTTAGCCCTTTGTCTATAAAAAACCCTAGACAAAAATTTTCACTAAATTGAATCCATTATCTGCTTTGTATAAATCAATATTCATATGTTGATTAAAGAAAATGCTTACATATTTTGTGAAAAATAGATAGGAAATATTATGCCTTAAATAGAAGTCAGTATTTTTATTTAACTGAAACTGGGTTTCACTGCAACCTTTTAGAATTTTGAAAAGGTAAGAAGCTTTGATTGTGCAAATTTCTGGTGGTATCTGGTCTAATCTGTGCTTTCTTTCAACTGTAAACAGCCTTATTAAAATATTGCCAGTTAGAGGGTTTGAGAAAGAAGTAAAACATACCCAAAACTGATGGAGAGGAAAGAATATCAACTAAACAGACAAATTTGGTGCTTTCATTTTAAAGATTTTACATACATGTTCTGATGGTGTTAACTCCCTTTTTAATTCATTGTGAAGAGTCAGCCATCTAAAAGAGAATTGTTTATCTGTGCTTTGGTGGTGTTTGCACTAAATTACTGTTAGCACAGAATAAAAAAAAAACCTTTATTACAAGCCACAAGCTCCAAACAAAGTCACTGCTAGAAAATTTAAAAAGGCATCAGGAAATGCAAGTGAAGGTCTCAATCCATTTAATCATGCCTAAGGGTTGCAAAGTCGCCCTACAGACTGAATGATTGTTTACAAATAGATTTTGACAGGTAATTTCACTGAATACTCCACCCCCATTTTAACTTTATGGGTCTAGTCCTATATCCAATGAAATAATCTGGCAGTTTGCAGTTGATTACCATGGGAATGTGGTTCACTGGCTTCTGAGAACAGGGAAAAGTAAGCAGATTTGGCAGCATTTCAAGTTGTTGAACATCACAGACAAGCATAAGTGGGAACATCAGTCCATGCTCTCTTGCTTAGCTTGTTCAGCTTCAGCTGACATGGAATACACAATGGATTTGGGAGCACTGCTTGAGCCTGCCCATGTCTGAATTAAACTTCTAGACTGAAGAAAAATGAGAAACAAAAAATGGAAAGGCCACAGGAAATGTGGTGTATCCATGTAGCAGCTTTAATAAAACAATGCAAATGGCACAATGAAATGGACATTGAAAATATATCAGAGGAAGGAAGCACATTCTCAGTCTCCTTTCCTAGCCTCTGGGCTGTGTCATGTCTTCCTCTTTCTCACTGACTTTCCAAGATGATTCTGCTTTTCCAATTACATCCTGTTCCAGGCCACTTGCACCGAATTACGCAGTGGTGGCCAGGGGATATCGGTCTCTCTGCTGCACGGGACACCTTGGTGTTCTGCACCAGACACACCAACCCTCACTCTCCTGCTGAAGTATATGGAACAGGATTTACATTTCTATGGATTTGCTGTTACTACCTGCTGTCTCCTCTTCAGCTATGTAAAAGCTAAGGCACAGCTTTTGGCCTGAAATGTGTCCTTTATCTGTAAAGTTTCTGAATGTGAAGAAAAAAAAAAAAAAAACAAAAAAATCAATTGAAACAGGCTAGAGCCTTCCAAGAGGGAGAATGATATCCTGGATCTTTAAAGAGAGTTAATATTTTCTTTTAAGTCTTGTAATTAACAGTGAAATTCTGCACTCTTAGCACAACCAAAATGCTATTGGACTCTATACTTAGTGGCTGTTAAATTACATCTATAATTAATATGCATGGAAAATGTGAATAAGATTAAAAATGTCAGCATTTGTTTGAAGTGGCAGAAAATTTAACATGCATTTAAAATTACATTTCTATTCCATTTTATTATAAAGCTCTTTGTTTTATTAAAATATATCTTGAGGCTCTATTGAGACAGATGTACTGATTTCACAAGTTTGACACTAGAGCTTGTCTAAAGATTGAAGAGCAAACACTGAATACTTGTTTCTATATAATTTACAGCTTTCAAAGGAGTTGTTTGCCTTTTCTGTACTAAATAATTGGAAGGAATACTTTGGTTTATTTAGTCAGCATGCTTAGTAATAGTACCCCTGATCGAACAGTATCTGGATTCCCCCAGCTCTTCTTGGTTGAATAAGGTAAGATTTCAAATTTAATTTTTTTAAAGCATAAGAGAAAATATGTTAGTTCAGAACTTCCACTATTTGAATATATTTTTTGTGATGGTTTGCTGTAGAACAACTTTGATGTGAATATCCACCACAATCTTTTGATTTCATGCAGTCCTTGGAATGTAGAGTAACAGACACTAATTAGCAAAAAATATTTTTCATTCTGTGGTTGGCCACTGGAAGAGGCTCCTCAGGGAAGTGGTCACAGCATCAAACATGGCAGAGTTCAAGAAGCATTTGGACAATACTGTCAGGCACTTGGACGTGGTTGGACTTTGGGCCAGGTGTTGGACTTTGATGATCCTTGTGGGTCCCTTCCACCTCAGGATGTTCTATGATTCTATGATTATTTACTGTAATCCAAAATACATAAATGAAAAAAATTCTAATCATCGCAGAATGAGTTAACAGAGGTAGAGGTGGCTTTTCTCTCCTATTGGGATTATCAGTATTGGCTGAAAAACTATAATCTTGTTTATATTCAAATAATTCTTCTGCATAGTCTTATAAATTCCCTTAATTCATCATTATTAATCATTAAACATTAATTGCTGAAAAATGATCCCTTACTTTCTGCCAAAACAAAAGCCCTGATATTATATGCAAAACACAGTGGAAATTAATGTATGAATGGATAATGACTCAGATCCTAGGTTAGACAATAATTTTCTTCTGGTTGTAAACACATATTATAACCCTTCCACTCAGCCTGTAAAGCAACAGGGTAAAATAGAAGTATCACTGGCTTTCACTTCTGTAGGCAACACAGTTCTAACTTTAACATTTAGGGATTTTATTCACTGCAGGTGACATTTTGATATCTAATTAAATTGTTCTTTAGAGAAAGAACATCATAAAGCTGGCTTCAAAAGACCATGAACCTCATTAGTTAAGTACTTGCTCTTTAAAAAGTGCATATTTTATGGCAGAAAAGTCTTGGGGGGTAAACTTTCAGTATAAATGAATTTCAAATATGATTTTTTCTAAACTGCTCAAAAGGCTGCAGACAGAAGCTCATAGTATCCAGTTTGTTTTCAGAGTGCATTATTTCAAAACGAACAGCCATCTTAGCAATGTCATTTTCCTTATTAAATATTATATCAATTTAACGATACTGTACACTATCTTCACCTCATTTCATCTAAATATATATATATATTGTTTGGTTTTTTTTTGTGATATAGAGAATACCATTAAGTCTGTTTAAATAATCTATGAAATCCAGCAGAATGCTGATCTTTCATTTATTTACCCTGGAGATTTCAGACCACGGAAAAGCTTTATTTGCTCAAAGACTGTCAAAAAGAAAGGTATTTTATTCAAAGAGATATGAAAGATGAGGCACCAAGGGGAGGATTACATTACTGTATGTAATTCATTAGCCCTCTACCTCTCACTAGCTTTTCTTAAACATGGATTCCAAATAAAGAGAGAATTGTACTATTTCTGTGCGGAGGCTCAAGAAACTGCTATGGTAATGTCTTAGAAGGAAGCCTCTGAAGTATAGTGTAAAAGTATAAAAAAAGCCTTTCCCCATGATCCTTTGCACTGTTATGCAAATGTACCCTGGTTCTCTGTACCCCATTGGCCCATTGGCCTTTCTCCCTTTTTTGGTCACCCTCTGAAAGCTCTCCCTTTCCTGATGTCCTATTTGCCCTTGCCTCCCTGTAACTCCCCCCCAACACCCCGCTGGCTCCCTGTTGGGAGCCCTGCCTCTCAACACCCCTGTACCCTCAGCCCATTGGCCCCTGGTGCTTTTCTCCGCCCCTGTCTGCCCTGTATTTATGCCTGGACGCTCCACTGTCGCCTTTGGTCCCTGGTTCCTGTAGTGGTGGGAAATAAGCCCTCTCTGGACTACCATACCAAACGCCCCTCTCGTGTCTTCACCTGCTGAGAGCTATCTGTGTCTGAGTGAGTCTGTGTGAGTGCTGTGTCTGCCCACAGGCCTTCCGAACCGGAGACGTCTTCCGGAAGGTTCCATCACATTACCATCCAGACCGCCATGCTACATTTCTGTTATTGTCTAATAAAGACATCACAAAAACACTCCTTAAATGTTCCAGAAGTAATTTTCATAATTTTTCAGATTTATCAGATACTCTATCAAAATCAGAAGTCAGGGTTTACTTTTCATACTCTTTGAACTCACATTGTGTGTGCCCCCTCCACCTTTATTTTTAACCTGTACACTTTTTAATGTGAATGAACAATTTATTGCATTCTGAGTGTTTCATTTCACTGCTCACCTGACATTCCTGTGGGACATAAAAAAATTATAGCAGCTGTTTGCTATTAAAAAAAAAAAAAAAAAAAAAAAAAAGGAACTAGAGAAGTTTGCTTTCTCTTCTCTTTTTCTTTCTTGCTTTCTAGGTACTGAGTCCAGAATGGTAAATACCAGTCATTAGCTTCTATTTTGGATAAATATGAAATAACAACAGAACCACATTGGAAATCTACAGATAAATTCAGATTCTTGATTAAAATGCAGATTTGGATCTAGGGTTTATTTTGTGGTATAAATCCATCACAAAGATGGCTCAAAGTCAGACTGGATGACTGAGCAACCTGATCTAGCTGAAGATGTCCCTGCTCACTGCAACTGAGATTGGACTATCTGACCTTTAAAGGCTCCTTACTACCCAAACTCTGCTACTGTTCTATTTTATAAGACTTCTGACCTGTACTGAACAGAAAACATTTATCAAATACCTAGTTTCTGGCAGATTCAGTAATAGATCAGAGCAATCTTCCTTAATTTTCTTATGTGATAATCCTAATGCACCATATCTGTACAAATGTCTTCTTCATTCATTTTAATCCATTAATGTTACTCTATGATATAATTATTTAGACAATTTATCTCTTTCACTATTGTGCATTAATGGGCACTATCCTATTACTTAAATCTTCCCACTTTCTTCTGCATGTCTGCTCATTTTTTAGAATTCCATCTGTTTATCTAATTTAACAAGATTGTCCTGATTGTAGATCCTCTCTTCCAAAACAGCTGCTATCCTGCTTACTCTGTGGATCAAAATGAAAATTTGAAAACTGCAGAATAAGGTTTAAGGTTTTGCTGGGACCTACTGTTTTGCTCTTTTAAATTATTATTTGGGGATATTTTTTGTTTTCGTCTTGTTTGGGGTTTGGAATGTTTATATTTTTCTAATATTCACCTAATAGAAAACAAATTGAAAAAAGTTACAACTAGGGATAATTTTTTTTCCTCTACGTAGGATTCAATCAAATGAAGTATCTCAGTTTGTTTTAAAGTGCACAAAAATACTTTTCCTCTTTATTACATACATGCAATGAGAGTGTTGGTGAAAGGTCTTACAATATAGGCAAATCACAGTAAGATTTTCACTGGGAAAAAAATGTTACTTGTCATAGAGACTGTATTTTTATTTATTCAGAAGCACCAAAATCAGAAGAAAACTGATAGCAAAAAAAAAATCTGCCTCTTCCTAATCCCTCAGGTCTAGAAAATTCACCCTTAGTAACTCCACCCTAGTTTTGTCAGCTGAACACACATTTTTGAGTGATTTTTGTCTATTTTTAGAATAGACACACCGGGTCAGTAAGTAAGATGTGACTTCAGCCACCCTGAGGCTTAGACCCATCCTGAGCCAAATGTGATATCTTTGTGTTTAATAAGCTTCAATGGACTGTACATTTATGAATTTGTATATTTAATTTTTTTCAAGCTCAGCTGTAAAATCTTCATGTGCTGTAGCTGCAAGTTCTGTGGTGATCAAAAAGGGCTGAAGAGTGGGAAACAGACATTAAGGAGCAAATATATAGGCTTGAAAGGAAGAGCTATATTCATCATCCACAAGAGACCACCAGGATGATCAGAAGAATGGAGCCCCTCTCCTATGAGGAAAGGCTGAGAAAATCTGGATTGTTCTGGAATAGAGAGGGCTTTGGGGTCACCTAACTGTGGTCTTCCAACACCTGAAGAGAGCCCACAGGAAAGATGGAGAGAGACTATTTACAAGGGCCTGGAGTGAACAAGGGGCAATGGCTTCAAAATGAAAGAGAATAGGTTTAGATTAGATATTGGGAAGAAATTCTTCCCTGTGAGGGTGCTGAGGCCCTGGCACAAGTTGCCCAGAGAAGCTGTGGAAGCCCCATCCCTGGAAATGTTCAAGGATAGTTTGTGTGGGGCTCTGAGCAACCTGGTCTAGTGGAAGGTGTCTCTGCTCACAGCAGGCCATTAATAGATCTTATTTCAGTAATCTTCATCATACTTGGAAGGCAGGGTCAAAAGATTGCAATGCAATGCAACAGTTCACAGTCTGATTCTGCTGTTGTACCTGGGGAGAGCCTGGGTTTGTATGCAAATCAATTTACTTTATCAGTATGAAAAAAAAAAAAAAGTGGAAGATACAGAAATATCATCATAAAATAACACTAGAACTTAAGTGTCAACAGATCTCAAAACTAAATGCTAGTGCTAAAATAGCAGTTAAATTTTATTTTGAGAAATATATATAACCTCTTATCCTCAAAAACCCCAAACATCAAAACAATCTCTCAAAACTGCAATTAAAATACTGCCTCATTCATCTTGTTTGAATCATTCTGCCCACTTAATTATATTTTGGAGGTGTTCCCTCTGAGTGCCATTTTTCTACATGTTTTCTGTTATCTCCATCTGGAGTTTGTTTACCTAAACTTGCTCCACTTCTCTCAGGCTTCACTAAAATGGATTAATGATGTTCATTACAACATATGATATTTGCAGGCTTTACCTTCCCTTCTGCATGGAAACAATAATGCAGAGCTTTTCCTCAGGTTCCCTTTCAGTCTATTCATTCAGGTGCAAAGAAAACTAGTCACAAACCATTGCAAAAGAAGAAGTATAAGAAGATATTGCAAAAGCATTTTCCATTCATTCATTCATTCATTCATTTAAAAATATTTTTAATGACACATCTAAAAGTATATATATGAGAAATTATTTGTATGAACTGTTACTGCTTGAAGTAGCCTAACAGATATGAAGAAAATACATCATTATTTCTGTGTAAGGTTAATAAAGTAGGAACAAGTTTTTATTAACACAGAATTTAAGGTGAGATCCTTCTTTATTTGCTTGCACTTTCTTGCTGTAATGGCCTCACAGAAGTCTAAACAAATCCAATCAACAGCAAAAACTGATGAGGAAAATACTCTAAGATACATCTGTTAATTATTTTAATTTTTTTTATTGATCTGCTGAGTTAAAGCAGAGTTTACTCACTCACTGCTTATTCTGTGGAACTTTTCTGTAACACATTTTCCATTACTTGGGTTAATAAAGATACCATGCCTGTGTTTGGTCACCCTGTTCATATGGGTAATGTGGTGATACAGGGAAGGGAAAAGGGAAGAAAAAAAGTGTGGGAAGAAGAAATAGGCAAAGACTCGCTAAACTCTATATTTAAAAGCCTAAAAACCCTTATCTCCATAAAAAAATGCAGTAATAGGTAAAAAAGCTGGGAGTAGAAATCTGTCCAAAAAGTTGACTGAATACCAGACCTTTCCCAATATTAACCAGATAATTTATTATCACTGTCTAAACTCAGCTATTTCTACAAACACAAGGCTTTTTTATGCACACAGGAAAAATGAAAGAGGGATGAGATATTTGATTTTTTTTTTTTTCCCCAAAAAATCTAATGCTCTATCCTACAATCACATTTTGTCATTTTTTTGTTTTTGTTTTTTGGGGGGGGGGGTTGGTTTTGTTTTTTTTTTTCTGTATTATTAATAAAGAATTATCATAAATTATAAACATGTTATGTTTAGCTGCAAGTCAAATTGTCAGGTAAAAATAATATGCCATTCTATTAGGCTATTACCATGTGACCTCCAGTGATAAATTGCACATCCATGGCATAACCAAGGCAGTAATGATGTGCTTCGACAATATTTGTATCAGTTCCCAGAGCACACTGCAGTTTGGGTACCAAAAAAGGTATTAGCCTTCCCTGAGGTGCAATTATAACATAAATAAGCAAGCAAATAAACAAGCATTATCATATTTCAGGATGTTTCAGTGGTCAGAACGTGTGCACTGGGTTACTTGCTGAAAAGTACGTCTGTCTGCAAATCTTTACATAGGAAATATTACTGTGTTCATTAAAAAGTGTTCTGGGCAGTTTCAGTTTTCATAGAAATTGTGCAGCAGCTACACACAAATGGATGTTTCTACCCTTTCCTCATAGTTTTCCCACCATGTAAGTCACATTTCCCGTTGCCCACAGGCCTTCTGTGTAATGTCTTTACCCATGCCTAAAAACTACCCAGCTCCAGTGTAAAACACAGTGTGATTTGTCAGTGTGCAGATTCTTTTTCTGTACATCAGGAACCTAAACCTTTAGCTTATGCGCACTACAGGTCGTGTTCCATCACTGCAAAAAGAGAACTGCACTTGCCTGAGGACTACAGAGCTACAAGCACACAAAGTCAAGGAGGTTGCACTGGAAATGTCTTGACATATATAGTACTTTTCCTTTAACTCAGTAGGTTTTTCCGTATTTTAAGTGAAGAAAAGAAATTTCCAGGGACTCTGTTATGTCATAGTCTATCAGAATAAAGGAATTTTTAAAGGCCAAAATCAGTGAAGCTTCTTAAAGTAATGAGTGTTCTCCAGAAGGTGGCACAAAATGGCCTTCAGCAAAGCAGAGTTACTCAGGAAATAATACTGAACTCCAAACTACCTGAATATCAAATGGGAAAATGCAGAGCAGTGCGAGTTGCAAAATATGAATGTAAGATATGTCCTATTATCTCGTAACCATGGGCTGTATATTTAATCTCTTCAGCTGGCATTAGGAAATGCCATTTAGAACTATGCAGAGCAGGTAGAAAAAAACCATCTGCCGTCTGATCTCTTACTTCCTGGGCAGCCATATTGTGGGAGGGTTCCTGCTATGTTTCTTTTATTCATTTCTGGACCTTCCGTCCAGGAATTTATCTAATCACCCAAACTTGCTAATCACCTCTTCTCTGACAATTTCCCGTCAGAAGAAGGCAGGAAGTCTCACAGCTTTATTTTCTGTTTTGTAAACTGTCTCCAATCAATCTCACTAGTTTCACCAAGTGCTTTCTAGCTTTTGTGCTGTGCCTGTTGAAAAGGCAATGCACATCCAGTTTGCATGCTGCATCATGACTTCACAAACCCCTACAATTTGCCTGTTTGAAGATTCCACTCTGTTTGCCCCAGTCTTGTCAGGCTGAACCAGTATTTCACTTTACAGAAGCCATATTGCCACTTTCCCAGCAGGCTGCATTTCCATGCACTCAGTTTTCTTAATTCCCATGCCCCACTGTACCATCTTACCTGTGGGAACCAGGCTGGTCTGAGGTTCCCAGGAGTCCCTAGAGCTTAGAAGTGACAAGATTTGCACAAAGAGCCTTGTAAGCCTATAGAAACAAAATAAATCTATACTGTTTTCCGAACAATCATAACTCCACAATCTAAACAAACAGATATCCCTGTATAATTGGCATGATTTGAGTATAAACTCCTATGCACTTCACTGAATAGGCATGAATAGAGCATGTGCTTAAAGGCACCAAATATTGCCTGCTGAAGAAGCCCCACTTTTGTTAACACTCCCTTAGCACAGCAACCAAGGACCAAGTTCCAGCAGTAAATATAATGAGAATTATTACCTACAGTAGGACACCAAAGTAGCCTGTACTTTACTGTTCATCAAAATTCTTGTACTAATTTCAAGAAAATGTCAAAGTGTTTCTGTGGAAAAGTGTACTGAGTGGGGTTGAAGCCTCTGAGAATTTGACATCACAGCAATTATTTTATACACACTGCTCACCAGATCCCATTAATTCTTAATGAGCTTGATTTTAATAAAATTTTTAAAAAGTAATTCAAGAAACAATTCCAGTCCAGATGAGCGAGGAAACCTTATTTGAAGTTCCTTTTCTAAAAATCAGGCTCAAATTTTGCTCATGGTCTGTTAACTTGCATTCTGTCAGCAGATGCTAACTTGACCTAAAATGGGTTTCTGTGAATCAAACACCAAAGTAAATATGAGAACTTCCAGAAACTTTTTAAAGTAGGTTTTACATCATCAGAAAAAGTTAATGTTTTGATCCATGATTCCTTCCTGGTTTATTACTAATGAAAGATTCACCAAATTATCTCCATATAGGTCAAATGCTAATTAGGAAATTTTCTTCAATGATAGATCAGACATGTGGAACAAATCATTAGATCAGCTTTTTCTAGAGTTCAATTATCCTTCTCTTCATCTTAAAAACATAATAAAATTCAAAATAAAAGCTGAATTTTGTGTGGTAAATATTTCTTCTTTTAATTGGATAGAAAATTATCTTGAAGGTTTGAGTATACATAAATTACATTATAGTTAATTTTTTTTTACAATTTCACATGTATCATTACTATTTCCTTATTAGCATCAATACAATAATTGGTTATAAAATAATTTTAGAAATATTCTTCAAATCAATAGGAGTACTAATAATCTAACATATAAACATTTAAATAAAATGCACCTTTCTAAGCTAAAAATAATTAAAATACTGCAATATTTGAAGAACAAGGGAAAATATTACATAATTTAAATGACATAATATAATATCCCTGTTCAATCTGAATTTTAGAAATGGAGAATCAGTCAAGAATTTATAGCTATAATGATCCACCTCTTTTCCTGACACATACAATATTTAAGAAAACACCTTTAATGCCTCAAGAAACTGTAATACCAGCATTTCTTATTCTTATCTGACACATTACTTTTAGTGTGAGTTAGGTAGATGTATTGAAGATGTGTACTATTGCACATAAAGTAATGTTGAATTCCAAAACTGCAGAATACACATAGTAAACACCATAAACATCTTTGGCTTAACTGTAACACCATTTAATACAAGTTTTTATTATAACAGCATTTCTAGTAAAATAGCAGGGAAGCAGAATTAAGTTTTCATGCTGATAAGTTCCCATCTCACCTTCAGGATCAAAACCAAACTATTTATAACCACTAGAAAATTGCCACAAGCTATGAGGATGTCGTGCACTTAATGTGCTTCTGATGACAGACAGTGTGAAAAAAGCTTCCCAGAAATTTTTCGTAATTAGTACAGGATTTAAATGTCCAGACATGTTAAAAATAAAAAGAAGTACCCAAACCTTGAAGTCAAATTATGATGTAGCCTGGACTCTGCAATCATAGGCTCATCTATCATCAGCTAAGAATTTACTCAAGTTCTCATTTATCATTTCTCCCAGGTCTGATGATATGTCCAGGTATTATATTATATATATATATTCAACTGATAATGAAAGATAATTAATTCATGTTTCTTAGTAATTGCAGGATACAGAGTCAAAAGACATATTCACAAAGACTTCATAGGTTTGATCTTTTATGTAGATATAGGAAACATGAAAATTTTGCAACAATTTTATTGAACGCACACATATTTTCCCTGACACTGGAGACAAACAAAAAATGTAAAAACTTAATGAAACCTCCTTGTAATTATTTTTTTTTTAATGGAGTTATGTTGGTGTTGGTTAATCTCTGGTTTGGATTGTGGGAAGTGAAATGTGAGTATTTAGCCAATATATTCCTGGCCTTTTTTTTTTGAATCATAGAATCATTTAGATTGGAAAAGACCTTAAGTTCTTTGAGTCCAACAAGCGCTAGCCACCACAAAACCACGTCACCAAGCACAAGTTCTACAGGGCTTTTATCTCCAGGGCTTCAGTAACTAAGGAATCTTGTAAGCAAATATGTCTACCTTATTCTGAAACCACTGATTTATAGTAATTTCTTGATTGCATATCACCACTAAAGAGATATTATGAAGATAATATATCTCACTAAAGAGATATTCTTCCTTAATGAAGAAAAGGCATTAGCCTAAATCCAGTCACAGAGGAAATATCTGCACTCAGTATCTAATATGGTGAGAATACATCTAGGTTTAGTGTATTTTTAGCATGTATAATGTATTTTATTTAAGCTCTTTGTAGGTTGCAGCCCTGACAAAGAATGATTATTATTTTAGCTGTTCATAAGAAGAAGTGACACACCCCACGCTCCAATGAGGACAACACCCAGCCTTGCTGCCTGAGAACGAAGTCTCAGCATTGCTATGACTTTGGCCCAGTTAATTGGAAAAAAAAAGAAAATGCTGTCAAGCTATGATATATTGCATAAACTAAAGATAAGACTGTGTAATAGCCAAGGACTCCAGGGAAATGCGGAAAGTCTGAATAAACGTGCAGAAAATTGGCTGCTAACAGCTGCATATAGGGACTGCTCAGGTACCTGCACCAGAAGTAAAAAAATACCAGTGCTTAGACTATTATGTTAGCCCAAAAGTAATTGCTGTGTAAACAGAACTTTTCCATATTCCTCTTTTTATGGAATAAAAGTTTCCCAAACCAAAGATGGATAATCTTTTAGGATCTTCGTCTACAGCAAGGAGTAAGAGCTCCTCAAAAGGATTGCATGATAACCTATTATTTAACCTCTGAATCTGTGTCAACAAAATAGCATCAAACTTAACTCATTTCAAAAAAGTAACAAAACCCTTACATACCTTTACATGCACAGATGCCATTTATTAGATACTTTGTGTAGTCTGAGACATAAAACTGATGGGAAGACAAAAACTCCCAAGCATTATATCACCAGTCCAGAGCAAAGGCAGTTTTATGAACAGAGCATTGAGAAGAAGCATGTCACAGCTGTGCCAAATAAATGATCTCTGAGAAAATTTACAAATGCTGAAGTAAAAATTCAAAACATAAAAAATAAAAACAGGAAAACATTCTAGATGAAACAGGTTGTACTAATTTCTTATTTTTGCTGTAGCGACTCATGTCTTCTAAGCCAAATGTGAGGTGCCACCAGTGTAACAAAAATTCTTCTCAATAGCTCATCCTTCTATAACTTAAACCAAATCTCTCCCCACATTCTGTCAAAATGAATGTCTTGTGGCATAAAAATTCAGTCTTTAATGACTAGTGATGTCTGACATTGATAGCAAATATTTGTTCAGTGGATGGAAGACATCTATATGATTTAATTGGAACCAATTCAAGGAAAGAACAGTCTAGTTTTGGTGGTTCTGATGCTTTCTAGACATCTCTTGAAAAAGAAACCAGAGACCAAAGCCATCTACTGATTGTGCAGCAGGTGTATGACAGGGCATATCCTGACATCACGTTTCAATGACATCTTAAGCTATATGCCCACAATTTCCTTCCCCTGGCAATCAAAACACCATGGAAAATCCTGTACATGTAAACATTCAATGTAGCCACTCAGTTTTGGAGTCTGAGGACAGATTTGCAGCCAACAAATACCAGTCTGAATTCAAAATTCAAGGATGGTACCAGCTGTGAAACAAGACACTTAAATGCACTTAAGAAAAACTTGAGAATTACACTTAATCAGGCAAAGGGCCTGTCCAGTGGCATGTGTATCCTCAGTAAAACCTAAAAAGGGATGCCATGGGATGAACAAGACTAGGCAGGCATACCTGATGTTTCCAGTAAAAGTGTTCCTTACCTCCATCTATTTTCACTTTATTAAGTTCTCACAGACCAAGAGTAGTCTTTCTGATGCATCAACTCTGACTGGCTTGTTTTGAGCCTCACTGCCTGCATTGAAGGGAATGGGAACAATTAATCCCTATTTCTTAATACCTCTCAAGATTTTGTATGGTCTGTAATATCTAGTTCTCTCTCTTACTGCCTTAGCCTATCCAATGTTTCCCAATACAGAAGACACTATCTTTGTTCATGTATCTTTACCAGCTTTCACTGAACATTTTTCTGTTATTCTCTTTTAGAGGGAAGTACACAAGATGTGGACAATCCCCACACTTTCATGTACAAGATATGGACAACCTAGGGATTCCACAGTGTATTAATAATGTTCTCTGTGTGTCTTTTGATGTAGTCACAGAAAGTTGTAACATTTGATTTTCTCTTTTGTATGCTCCTGTGCATTGAGCAGAAATTTTCACAGGATTTTATACCATAACATCAAGATCTTGCTTCTGAGTAGTAACAGGCAGCTTAAAGCTTTTCGTAGCACTCGTATGTAAAATTAGGACTGGTCATACCCATGTGTATCACATTTAAACACACTGAATTTAATCTGCAATAGCAGATTGTCCAGCTACTCGGTATTATAAGGTGTCTTGACAATCTTCCATAGTCAGCACTTGTCCTTAGACTCTTCAATAACTTAATATCATCAGCAATTTTGGTCACTTCAATACTCACCTCTTTCTCTGACAATGAATATGTTCCACCACAAACCCCCTTGAAATTCCTGTTATGAGCCTTTATTCCTGCCCCTTCTATCTGGTACATTAAAATATTTACCAAATCAAGTGAAGAAAAAGGAGGACTAGAAGAACAATATATGTGGAAATAAATGGTTAAGTAAACCTAGAGAAGATGACTTATGCTTCCATGGGAAGTATTAGTTCTTTTTCTATAGGTATGAAAAGATTTATATAAAGTCATGAGTTCCTAGGGCTAAAAAGACTTCTGAAGTACATGTCAAAATGCAAAGAAAACCAATGTGTTTTTGTGGCACTGGAAAAATCAAAAATCTCAAATACAGTCAGCACTTATGAGTTCTGTAAAAGTATGAAGTATAAGGGTTTTTTGTATGAAGTCTGGTGCCTCTATTATACAGAAAATTTACAGCTCTTCTTAAATCTACCTAATCTTAATGCCTCATAAACAAATGCCCTGGAGCAAAAGTAAATTAGTAGCTATCAAGGTTGCCTAAACAGAAATGCTTGCAACTGATTGCATTAAATTAACTGTTTAATTGAATACATTTGCCTGATTGAGTAAAACGACAATTATGTCAGTTTTCTTTCTAATTGTGTTAGTTTGCAGGGTTGGTTCACTGCCCTTTCTTGAGCTGATAGTAATCACTAATTTTGTTGCTCGTGAAGCTGTGATAACAAGCAGATGAACTGACATTCACGTTGTGGTCCACATAGATTGAGAAGTAAAATGGACCTCGTTCTGTTCTTTCACACTCAAAGCTAGATGTATCCTATTAAAATTGATATTGTCATCCTGCAGTACCTGTGGGCATATGAATGATAAGGAAAGGCTATGCAGGTTGCAAAGGAACAAATTTCACCCATTTTAAAGACCTCAGAAAACACACATCAGTGGAAGACATTTTCTCACCCTTTGGACTATACAAATAGTTTTGGGTTTTTTTCTTCACTTTCCCTTGGGATGAAATCAAGAGCTCTTAACAAATATTTAGGGAAAAAAGGTGGGGGGAGAGGGAAGAATGAAACTTCATGCAGCTGATTCTGTTTTTTTCTCTCAAATTCTCAATGAAACAGCAGAAGTCAAATCCTTCATCCTCACAGCAGGACCTAAACTTCATGTCTTCTCATACCTTCAGTATCTCATAAGCAATAAGTAACTACTGGGTAGTTGACTAGTCTGCAGAGAGAAAAAAGAGATTATTTTTATCTCTCTCATTAGAAAGAATCCCACTCAGACAATTTTTGAGACAAAACTTTCACAATATATCAAGTGAGATTTGGTATATTTCATTAAGTACCTATTAATTAAGACAAACATTTTTATTCCACAGTGCAGACAAAAGAATAGATACATCATATGCAGAATACCAAAGTTCAGTTCTCTCTTCCTATGCTTATTTAATTAGCTGACAGAGAATTAGATTTGCTCCTTACCCACTCTCTTTTAAGAGACTCACTGACCTTTCTCTTTCTCTTGTACTGACAAGAAATTCTCTCCAAACTACTTTTTGTAAAAGTTGAATTTATGATGAAAAAAAAATTTTCGTAAGGTATGTGTAATAAAAATGTTTTTTGTGAGAAAATTGCCGACCAGCTCTCCTTTTGTCTAACCTGAGCCAAATAAAATTGACATATAAAACAACTTTACATCTTTGTAGTAAAAACAATAAAATACCTATTTAGAAAGTCATTGTTATCATACATTACCCACAAAATCCAGCTGTAATAGTTATTCCACATAATTAGGTAAATCCTGTTTCAGAATCAAAACTCAGACAATCCAGTTAATATTCAGACTGCAAATGTAGACACAAAAAACTTTTGAAGGCAAGTATCTTGTTCTTAACAATCCATGTTTATTAACATGAGATTATTTGCTTGTACTTTTTTGTTGTGAAAGAAAGAATGTTTTTAATATATACGTTGCTGTGTTTGTAAACCACAATTTCTGTAATAATCTTTCTACTCCTACTGATTAAGTTACCTCCCTCATTGATGATGGAATTGGTACACATTTATTATACTGAGATTTTTCTGGCGCTTAATGTTCTAAATAAATAAGCAAAGTCAATAACTCATGCCACCGCTGCAAACGTACTATTAAAAGTGAGCCAGTTCCCTGCCTTAATCTACAACACAGACCAAATGAAAAATGATCAAAATTATGCCCGGAGCAATGTTGATTACTTGTGCATCATGTGACAATAAAATCCTGTTTAAAATTTCAGAGGTTTAATGAAATACATTAGCAATTCAGCTGTAAGCTCCCCCCTGCATTATTTCTGCAGTTTTCCTTTCCCTTTGTGACACAGCCCAGGACCTGACACAGGAAGACATAGTTTTTACCTAGAGGGCAGGTTTTCTTGGTGAAACACGTCCTTTTGCTTAGTTATATTTTTGCTTCTGGCACATTTAGAATACTGTGCAAGAAAACTGGCAGGTATTTATCACCCCATACAAGACCAGAAGAAAAGGAAAAAAAACCACCTGACCAAAAGCTCAACAACACACAAACATGACTATTCCATAATGTTTCTACTTTATCAGATTACCCACATCTCAGCTTTTCTCCAGCTGATGACACAGAAGATGACTAATCTTTTCCTCACATGATTTTATCTTTCATTGTGTTTTCAGATTGGCAAACCTGCCTACTGAAATACTGACATATTACTTTTATTCTACCTTTCAATCTAGTGATATGGTGACTTAGTTTTAAATAATTTTTTTCAGGCACCATGCAACATTCTTTTGCTTTCAGCTCAAGTACTGTATACATTCTGGACATCAGAATCATTTCAGTGTCTTCTGATAAGTGTACAAAGACTGAGTATAAGCTGTTGAAAAAGCACAAATGCTGCAGGAAAATCTCATCTAGGCAAATATATAAAGTGTTCAGTGTAAGACAAAAAGAGGCAGCAAGACCATTCAAACATCTGTATTAAACACAACTTATCATCCATCATGATCATCATCATAGAATTTTTTAAACTTATTTCCTGGAAAATATTTGGAAATATTTTTAAATTTCTGTTTCACTTGTTCTAAATGTATAAAAAATTCTGGTTTTCAGCAAGATATCAGGTATCAGACTGCAATGAAAGTTTTGATTTCTACTGTATAAAAAGGACAAAGGTGCAATGAGTTCCTGCAAAGAGATTCCAGAAAGTCATATTAAAAAGATGTAAGTACTTATATTCATGTATATGTAAATTTTTGTATACTCTGATTATCCACATTGGGCTCAATTTCTTATCAGTAATAGGGGGCTTAAATATAAGAAGTAAAAGCTGTATTCTTCTTTTGATTCTTTATGTGGGTAAGGCAATTCTAGCCCTAAAAAAATCAAAGTAATTTCCTCTCTCAAAAATAATTTTAAAAGACTTTTTACTTTTTTTTCTCAATTTTTTTTCTTTCTCCCCTCCCATAATTTTTCTGCTCCAGTGGTACCTCCTTAGCTGGAGGGTGTCAGCCCAAGGTATATGTCTAGCTTGTCTGAGATGGGTTTACATTCTGTTCAACATATATGCAGTTTTACATTGATGCATTTCTGGACGAGAAGACAGGTTGAGACTCCATGTCTGAGGGTCAGACAGGAATTCCAATATGGAATGTAGACAATATTGCTGCTTCAAAGGCCAGAGCAACTAATAAAGCTGAGGTACCAAAATCCTTCAGAAAGTAGCTCATTCCGTACATCTTTCTGTCAGTGCCAGCAAGCCTGAACTGAAATATAGATTCTCTGGCTTTACAGAGAAAGCAATACATTTTCTCAGCTACATCTTCCCAGCATTTAAGACAAGGGACCATAATTTCTCTGGACAGCCTTTCCCCCCATATTTTCCCATTGCATCTTTTTACTGGATAGTACTCAAATTCTATATCTTGTTTCCTGATAACCCACACTTTTGCACCTTACAGGGATAAAAATGATGCTAACATGACTGATAGAGCATGAAGAGTCTCTGCAAATGTTTTTGTTTTTTTTTTAATTTTAATTTTTGCTGATAATGAGATAAGGCAAAGTGACTCAAGTCTGAGGTGGGGGCAAAGAATACATTCACAAGAGAATTAAGCCCAGCACCCCTTTGGGGTGGAGGCCACAGCCCCAGGTTTTTCCCTGCCAGGCTCCCACAGATTCCTACACCAAAGAGGGGAAGGAGGAAAGGTTTTATGTGTGCGGCATAGCCTCTGGCCAGATGTAGTGAATGCCCATCCTCCACTGGGCAGACTGGCCCAGCTGTGGGGCCTCCCACCCCTGGAAGGCCAAATCATTGTGAGGGACAACAGAGGGGGTGTCGTGGCCCATCAAAGGCTGCCCCCAAAGGGGTCCCCAGACCCTGCACCAAAGCACTGCATGTGCAGATACTACATGATGCAACAGATCCACAGTCTTGCAAAGGACAGTGTCAAACGTGCCCCACTCTGGGAGGTACTTGTGTGCTCCCACCTGCCCAAATGTATATTAATCCATTGGATTCTATACTTTTTGGTGGGGGACCCTCACCACCAAGAAGACCAGATGGAGGGAAGCAACAAGACATCACTGGGACCCTTGGAAGGGTGATATGCTTCTACTTAATATTTGTCACTTTCCCTGTTCCCTCCCTCCTTCCCTTAATCCTCTTGTGAAAGTATTCTTTTTTGCCAGCCAAGACTTGGGGCACTTTATCTTATCTCTATGAACTTGCAGTTGAGGGTCTCAGTCAGGAGGCTCATTCAGGCTGCAGTGGTCTTCCATGCTGCTTTTGATACACAGTTTTGATATAACAGGCAAAAGCCCTTCATAAAGATGTTTAAGCCATAAACCATAACATCTCAGTCTCTGATACATTCCAGTTTTCAGACATGTTATCTATCTAAAATGACCTGCATAGTATACCAAAACATGGCTTATGTGATATATAATTATATAGACATATATCTGTATCAGTTTATTTTTTCCTTAGTTTCTGAGCAATCCTTAAGAATGTCATTCTGCTTTTCAGAAGGGAAACTATCCCAGGATAGAAATTCTGCAGAGTTATTGTTATAAAAAATAAAACATACTTGTGTTTACTTCATGGGTTAAAAAAAAAGAATACCATCTCTTTGTATTTGGTAAGCAAGTGACCAAGTACTACCAGTGACAAAACATCAGACTCACTACCAACCCTCACATAAAATAATACTTAATCCCTAATCAATGAGCCATAAAATTGCTTGGCTGTTTCCAAAGTTATCTTAGTCTGCAGTTGTCTCACTACTCTTCCCTTTCTCTCTTTTCCCTTTGCAGTCACTTGCATCTCTGATTCACTGATCACTTCTTCAGTCTTCTTCATTACCTCCTTCACTCTCCTACTCATCATGCACATCATTTCTTGTTCCTCCAGACCTCCCTTTCAGAATATCAAGTCCACAAATAGAAAATTTCTCCAGAAATACTTAAAAACATATGGAAGTTCTCTTCCCCTATGCCCACATGCTTCTCTGCTCAAAACCCCTTCCACCCCCCCAATAAGTAGTCTTTCCAAACACAAACCCATCTGTATTTGTCTACAGCGAGAAATCATAAAAAACTACAGCTGGTGAGTACAGCTTGCAGAGTTTCTCAGAGTCACGTGTTCTCTAAGCGTCACTCAACTGCTTGAGGAAATGAACTATAAAAATACTTGCAAAGAGTGCTAGGCAAGTCCTGTTACCACCTGTTGTGAAATCAAGAAACACAGAAGAAAGAGAAGCATCTTTTATAATGAAGTGTCTGAAGAAAAGGTGAATTTGGCTTCAAACCATAGTTGTGCCACCAATTTTTGTAAAGTATATTAAAAATGTGTGTAGTCAGAAAGATACCATTATTCTTTTGAAAAGACATACATGTCCATCTCAGGCAAAACTTCACCATCAAACCTAAGTCTACCTCACTCTTTAAGATCACTCTACACAGAGATTATATTCCTTTTAAGATCTAAACCCAGCTGAATTTTACACAGCAGCTTTGCTGAATTTCAGTGACTGAAAGCATTCATGCATTTGACATGATCTTGTCACGGCTTTGGAATTTTTTCACACATTGCAAATCCTCTGGTCTTTATTACCCATTAGTGCAGTCATACCTGGGGATATATACAACACTGATTTACTTTTTCTATTCTGTAGTATAACAGAGCATGGAGAATGAAAAACTTGTACTGAATCAGACAATTTTCAAAACTGTTGGTGAAGAGGGAAAAAGAAAGAAGTAGTACTTAATTACACTTCAGCCAATATTGTGTGTTCTTTTGGATTCATTTTCCTTACTCTTAAGCTTAATCAGATTTTTTTTATTGCCTGATGAGAGGTCCTTCCAAAGCAAAAGGTGAAATGTTTAATTTCCATATGTCAAGGTAATATGTGGTATTTTTTTTCTGTGAAAGTATTAGATAGCATATTTCAAAACAGAGGAATTATATGTTTAAAAAAACATCCTCCTCACTAATTCCATCTAAAGTAAGGATGGATTGAATCTGCTCTGATTTTGAGATTCTAAATGGTTTTAAACATCCTGCAACTCAAGTTTTCAGTTGTCTCACTATGAGAAGAAAAAGGAACCTGAAAAATTACAAAAAAATCTCAACAACAACAAACTAAATAAACAACCCCCCTCTGATTCCTTGCCTAAGTTTTCAATGCACTTCTGAAGTCTGACCTCAGGTTGAGGTCACCAGAGGTGAAGGGTACACTTTGGTTTTTCTTGTCTACCATTAACTCTGTTAATAACAAAATCAGCTTTGCAAAGAGTCTGCCAATTCTGTCATATTTACAGTGCTATTTTTTAACTTCCAGGCCTCTCTGGACCTTAAAGCAGAAGTACCTAAGGTACCTTCAAAAGTCAGGTTTGCAGGTTTTTCATCAGACAGACAAACCACAAAGACTGTACAAATCCTTTTTTTTTTTTAAGAGCAGAATTCGTAGCTCTTGAAATGGAGCTTCATGTCTCATTCTCCTACTAAAAAAACAACTCAGCTGTCTGCAAAGCAGTCCAAGGCAGGCAGATCTTGCCTGCTTCCAAAACAGATTGAATTCAGTATGTTGTAGCTCCTATTTCCCCTCTGTTCCAAATAAACTTTGAGATCTTTGCCATATTGCTGTATTAGCAGCCAGTCATGATTCCAGCAGTGCTGGAGATGCATAAAATTTTTGTAACACAATGTACTACCTTTTTTAAGATGAGCTGGAGGAAAACAAAACAAGTTTCTGAGCCCAAAGGTAGTTTTCAGTTTTTCAGTTGTAATTTTTCCTACAAACATTTCCTTATGACATTCAGAGTCCTTAAATATCTGGAGTTTCTGCATTAAATGGAGTTTTAAGGATATCTGTGTCAGACCTCAGCTCTCAGACTGTTGAATGTTGCATTTATTTTTGGATCAAGGAAGTTTTAAATAGAGAAGAACAAGCAGATTATCACATTTTATATATTTAATCCTACAAATGTACCAGATCCTTTTTGTTTGGGGTTTCGTTCTTCCTTCTCTAGGTTTCACATTTTCATTTTGTGTCCTATAATGTGTAGAAAGGTATTTATGAGGAGACAGTGCATTCATATCTCTAGAAGATCCTGTGGTTTCATCAGAGTTGCCTGTGAATTTTCATAAGTGGAATAAATATACCAAGACTTGTCCCTTCCTTGCCTTCCTTTCCTTCTTCCCAGAGTACTTCAGACTGAAATAATGACACCATAAAAATTTACAAGATCAATAGCTTTCTGAAACAATCTCTCTAAGTAGTTTGGAGTTAGAAGCCTTTGGTTCAGTCACTCTTCATGATAAAATCTATCCTCAGCTTTCCAAATGAATAGAGAGGCTGAATTCTTATGTATATGTTTTATCTGTTATCTAATTAGGATTATCTAATTGTCCAGAGTGACTGAAATACCTCCCTTAGTTCTATCTGGAAAAACTCTTTAAGGTAATTTATCATAATAATGCAGATCTATTGAAAATCTTAATTATTGATGAGTATCATTTCTTGCAATGCATTGTGAGAGGATAGGTTGTCAGATTACTGACAATTAAGATCTTACCTATCAATTCACATTGCTCAGGCAAAGACCTCCGTTTGAGGCTTCACTCTATGGTAAGATATTTGTCACATAAAACCATTTACTATCTCAATACTAATCATTATTTTATGCTTTATATTTGCTGATTTAAGCAATCACAGTGCAGGATCCTAACACAGAGGCCCACTGAACTTCCTTTTAGGATTTTATTGTTAGGTAAAGTACTGAAATATTTAATAACACCATCAATGTCTGGTTCTGTTTCTAAAAAATATCACAGCAACAAAGTTACTCCTCACTGTAATAAAAGGAAACTTTATGAGAATTTGCTATAAATCAGGAAGGAGTTCAGGTTATCATTTGTGGATTAAACCTGAAGGAGCTGTGGAAACAAATGTTTGCTGGTCAATACATGGGGCTGGAGGCACATAAAGGGTTTAGATAAGAACATTCAGAATTCTCATCTGCAATGGCACTTTATGCTGCCTTCTTCTGTTACTTTAATTCCTGTTTTATTTTCCAACACTAGTAAGTGAATCTGTGACCTACTCATGACAGTGCAGTCAAGGTTCTTCTGAATACTGTTATTAGTCTTTTTAATTCCATTAACTTCAAACACAGGCACTCATCCTACACATGTTATTCGTGTATCACTCAGGGAAGGCTTAAAATTATTAACATATAGTCAGACGTGTTATCAGTGAAGTGTTCAGGAGAACCACTGCTGGGATCCACCAAGGTAACAACATCCCTAGCAGGCAGCAGGTTTGTTTTCTGACAGTCATCTGGTGCCAGTGCTTTAGGACTGTTCTGGGACACTGCCAGACAAAAGAATTTAATGGGTTTACTCTGCTCTACTAAGAAGCCTGCAAACTAGCTCAATATGCCGGAGGAAGTCAGAAAAGGTTCAGGATTAAAATAATCCTAGGTAGATGAATAAATTCATACACAGCTATTAAATGCACTAAGTTTCTTGAGGAAAGTCAGCAGAAAAAATAAGTACATGCCACAGCAACTGATGGGATCATGCACAAAATGCTAAGCTTGCCATGTTCATTCTTATAATTGTAACACCTCAGGTATGATAGAAACTCATAAATATTGATATTTTAAAATCTGGGGTTTTTTTCCCTAGTGTTAAATATATTGTCAAGACAGCTGTCAGTCACTAAGCCACTAGTCACAGTTATCCCAAGGGATAAAGCACAGATTCCTAAAATACTTACCACCTTGAGGAAGCAAACAATTGGTTCAGATGGGCAGGTGTTCAAGAACTACAGTGTGCAGGAACAAACTGCAAGATTTTCCTCCAGTGAAAGGACAAAAACACAGTTTAGACCATAAAATTGACAAGAAAAATAATGGAATGCAAACTAAAAAATGCAGTTGGATTTCGTTGGTGTTCTGTTGCTAGAGGACACAAGGTATTGGGCGAAGGTCTGAGCTAGATCACCACAACCAGTTTTTCATGCGGCTAAAAAGGCTTTATTGCGGGGTTTTCTCAACCCTTATACAGTTTTTCTAACCAGATTACCCTGATTGAGAGAAGGAACAACACCCCCTTTGGCCCCATTGGTGGGACCAGAGAAAATACACCAAGGACATCTGTTCAGTATTGTTTTTGAGAAATATTATCTATTTACAATAATACAATCCTGGAGAGAAACTGTTTCCAGGAACAGATGAGCCCTCTGACAGGCTGAAACTCTCTCAGTCTCAGAAATCCTGTCCACGGTGTTCTTCCAATACACACTACCTAACAAGTACTTCCTGTTTCTTATCTATAACATATATATTAATATTAACATTAATACTAATATATTTATATATATCAATATAACATAATATTTACAAAATTTAGTGAATAAAAAGAAAAAATGTACCACTAACCTTCATCATTGACATGGCTATTAAAACAGTAGTAGTAAACAAAATGTAAATATAATCTGTTCTCCTAAATTACACTTTATCAGCACCATTTTCAATATAAGTATGGATATCAGAAGATTCAGAACTCATGAAATGAAGTTCAGAACAATGAATTATGTTAAGAATTAACTGAGTTTTATGTCTCTGAGTGTGCATGTGTGAATTACTGTCACTCTACGAATGTTTCTCCCAATGATGAGCAAAGAAACTTCATCAACTCCCAATGACAAGCAAAGAAATTTCTTTGTCAATTAAAGAACACATATAGTAGCTGTCATCAGCTGCTACTTGCCTTCAAATTTTCTCTAAAAAGCTTTTTTTTTTCTTACTGAGAAAGATATAATTTTAGATCATTAACTGAACACAGAAGAAGATAAATGAACATTGGAAATACAATTAGACACATTATACTTTTAGAGAAAAAATGAACAGAAAAAGTTAAAAATTCCTTGTCAATGACTAAAAAACTGTGCTTAATTGATAGACCAATAGTAAATTTGCTCCTTTAGAATTTAGCAGTATGCTGTTGTATTGGTTTTGACTGGGAAAGATGATTTTGTCCATAGCAGCTGGTATGGGGCTGTGTTTTGGACTGGTATGGAAAGAGTGTTGATAAAGCAGGGATGTTTTCATTATCGCTGAGCAATGTTTGCACAGAGCCAAAGCCTTTTCTGCCTCTCAGACTGTTCTACCTGTGAGTGGCTGGGGGTGCACAAGGCATTGGTGAGGGACACAGCTGGGACAGCTGACCCCAACTGACCAAAGGGACATTCCAAACTGTATGGCATCATGCTCAAGAATATAATGCTAGGGAAAAAAGAAGGAAAGGGGGATGCTCAGAGTGATGCTGTCTGTCTTCCCAAGTTCCATATAATGAAAAGCTGCTCTCCTGGGAATGGCTGAAGGGCTGCCTACCCAGGGGAAACATAATTAATTCCTTGTTTTGCTAATGTGCATGGCTTTTGCTTTTTCTATTAAACTGTCTTTATCCCCATCCATGAGTTTTATTCCTTTTACCCTACATATCTATTCTTCAGTGAGTGTCTGGGTGGAGCTTAGCTGCCTTCAGGGTTTAAACTATGACAACTGCCCTTTAAGCAAGGATACTAAAAATTCAGACCATATTTTAGTCAGTCTGACAATCTGAGAGCTGGAGAATTTAATATAGAGTTTGATATAGTTAGGGGGTTACTCTCTCTCTTTTACATATATATATATATATATTATTTTTTTTTTTAATCTTTTGGTAGTTTTTCTAAAGCCCTATAACCAGAAAAATGAGCAGCCAAGAGATATGTTTAGAGGGCCAATTGCATAGGCCTTCAAGAACAGCTGGTGGAAAAGT
Organism: Pseudopodoces humilis; assembly: GCF_049639895.1. Lineage (NCBI taxonomy): Eukaryota > Metazoa > Chordata > Aves > Passeriformes > Paridae > Pseudopodoces > Pseudopodoces humilis. The sequence goes on from NC_142201.1 coordinate 100,027,353, forward strand.
AAAGTATAAAGAAAGGAAGAAAATGTCAATTTTATGTATTTCTCCAGTCCCTAATGCAGACATATAAAGTATTTGGTCTGTCAGGTTCCTCTGGGACTATAATACTTACTATATATCTGTAAACTTGAGGAAATACTTGACCATAGTTTGTTTCTGTTCTCTTGTGTCATCTCAGATGACACAGGAATCAGAACCACACTACATCTTCTTCCTGATATTCTGAGGTTAGGAGAAAGGATAGACAAAGAAAAATCTGAATTCTGACTCAGTTTTTGATCACTTTGAGTATTATTAAATGAAGCTTCCATTGGAATTTAATGAGGTACGATTTCAGTAAGGTGTAGCTAACAGTTGTATTTCTAGAGAAAATCTTAAGGACCCTATTGTTTTGGCCAGTTATATGCTACAGCAAAACAGGAATTACACCTGTAAAGAGGAAATTGGATACTGAATAAACTCTTTGGCTGAAATGATCCCTAACACATGACAAGTGTGCTAAGATGAAATAAGCATGAACCAAATACAGAACTAATAGATAAAAGTGCTGTTATGACTGGTAAAATGTTTCAAGGCTGTATTTCAGCACAAGTTATCCCAGAAATTAACTATATTGAGTTACTATATTTATGTTGGTTACACACACACACAACACAAACATACATTAAAATGAACAAGAATGATGTTCTGGGTACGTATTTCACCTCAGTGAGCAAGAATAATCACTATAACAAACTAGAAGGATGCTGTGAGTGTTCTCTTTAGATGTTCTAAATATACAATAGGCAAACTACATCTCCCTGAAGAGTAATCAAACATTGGCCAGCTTTTAATATATCAGTTAGATAAATTAAATGAGATAAAGTTCAATTGACTATGATTTTACTTGGGTTTCTTTCAGAAACTAAACAATTTTTTATCTCCTTCATCTTTCCCTCCATCTGTAGAAATGTTGACTTTCCAATTAAAGCCATTATAAAATATTTTATAAACCCATTTTTATTTTTTCCTCTGGTTTTATTTTGATTAATGGTTTTGTTCTCTTTTTTATATTTCTTAAATTAAAGGCTAAATTTTTTATTTTTAAAATATTCAAAATAAAATCTTTATAATATCTGCAGCTATTTTTAGCTTTGAGAATTATTTGGTCTCCTTGAGTACTATTTTCCATCAAAAGTTACTGTCTGTGGAATAGGATCACAGGAGGTCAGAGAAGATAATTCAAGAGTCTCTGTGGCCTTATAAATGTTCTGATTATAAGCCCTAAAGTTGAGAATTGAATAGGAAGCATATTAATAAACATAGAGACCAAAGTATTTTGCAGACTATCAAATCTGACCCTTCAAAGCTGATGAAAATACCTTTGTACTAACAAAATTACATTTATTTTGAAGAGCATCTGTGTCACTTTGATAAGAGCATGAATCTTTCTAATGAAAATCAGAATTAGAGAAGGAATATCCCAACTGAGATAGATGATCCAGGTTGTCTTAGTTGTGCTGATGGGCTTGTGATTTGCTCTTTTGGGATGCAGCAGTGGAAAAGCAAAGCTATCAGAAGTGATTGGGGAAACTGAAACAGTTCAGAGGAAAAGAGATCAATAAATAAGATATTACATGCTTTTCACTTAGACATTACTGTTCTGAATTATCTCCTATTAATTGAATCTGATAAAAAAGTCGTAGAGATTAAATGAGTGTTGTCTGAAGCTTGTTAGAAATTAAGAAGGTAAGAGGCAGGAAAGACTGATAAACTTCTTGCAAGGAAGCCATAAGTACATTGTAAATTCTGTTTTTATGCTTTGAAATTTTGCACCAAATCTGGCTCCTAAAGAAAAGTGTATTGGTATGCAATGTGTAAACTTTGAGCTTGTTTTATTCTTAGCATTCAATGATGAATAATATCATGGAACTAAGCAGTATTTTATCTGCATTTCATATCCATAAAATTGGTCAAAATTCCACCATGTTTTTAACTGTGCACTCATTGTGGGGTGAGTTTTAATTAATGGTTTGGAATGAGCGTGACTAACTTTTAATTTCATTATCACAGAGTGGCAGCCCTTTTCAAGTTTATTAAAGAATCATCAAAATAGGGTCTGGAGCTGCTACATGGAGGCTCATGATCTCATCCTTTTCTTCTCTATCTTGAAGTTCTGGATGTTTCAAATATCTCCCTTTAATATATACCTGAATTCCTGTCATACACCACTGTGATGGAAGTGCTACTGAGCTGAATGTCCTTATTTGTTCCAGCAAGGAAAAAGCTTTACTTTAATGATATTTTTATATAACTGAGGCAAATGTAGTCAAAGATTATGTTCTGCTTTGGGAAAGATGGAATGGTTACGAGCTGAAGACATTTTTTTTTGTACCTGAAGGATTGGTTTACAATCATGTCTTTACCCTTTTTTTGGTATCAAGCATCAGTTTTAGATTTATGAAGTCATGCATTTTTTATTTTTGGTATCACACCTATAAAAGAAAGGTAACATTTGCTTTCTCATGTTTGTTTATATTAAAGCTCTGAGGAGCACTCCCCACACAAATTCAAGTAATTGTGAATTATAATTGTCACTGTAAACAGACATGCTCATAAACAGTAACTACATTTTAGTCCTACTGAGTGGGGTATAAAATATGAGCCTCATAAACAGGAGCAAAACAGAGGATGTGTATGTGTTGAAAGTGTGCAACAGGACATCTACCACTTCTAAAATATCTCTATAATATTTGTCTCAAGTCTGTCACAGACACCCAGAAAAGATCATAAAACCCAACATGTGTTTATGATATCTGATATATTTATTTACCATTCATGCACACTTGAAATTTATGAAGGTCATACTTGAAATGGTTTCTTTCTGGCTACAATGGCTACTGAAAGTTCAGTTCAGTGTTCAGAAAAAAAGCACTGCTTCATCAAGAAAGGCACTTCCTCAAAGTGTTCTTGTATTTGAAAGTAGTTTCTAATCCATTACACTAGGGCCTAAGAGATCATAGATTACTCCTACCATCACAAAAGGTCTTGAAAAGGCTGAAAACACTCAATCAGTACTTTTGAAAAATCTTGACATTTTGCTAACCACCAATTAGAACTCATTCAACTAATTTTTTTAAGATCTCTGAAGACCAAGTTAAAAAAAGAAAAGTAATTTCTTTCCTAGCAAACATTTTAGAAAATATTATCAGATTTTTTTAAAAATAAATATGTTGATAAATTTTAATGCCATTAGAGCTATTGCTGTTTTAACAGACCCAGATGACAGATTAGATTTTTCAGCCACTTTTTTTAAAGTATTATTATTTTTATTAAGCTCCACTTTCTTAATCTCCTCAAACTTCTTTTCTAAAATAAGAAAAAACAGTTTGAAAGACTACTGATAGGACAAACATCTACCTACCAGAGGAATACTGATAAAATTTCTTGATTAATTTTATCAAAACACAGGGAGTGCAATCTTAGAGCCTGTTCTACAACAACTTTTCCACTATTGTCATTTATTCTATAGAGCATGAAAAGTGCTTGGTCATTAAACACTCATTTGAAAAAAAAAACTGCTAAAAGAAAAAAAATGACAGCAGGATTTGAGTAAGATATTAAAATTTATTGTTTCCTTCTTTTATCATCTTTGTAATTCTATCTCATGGTCTCTTCATATTTTCTTTTTTGTTTTTCCAATTACCTTTGACTTGTTAACTCCTTAAACATCAAACAATAGAACTTAAGAGCCAGAAGCATATAATGTATGCTTCTCAGGGTCTTCTTTGTCCTATTGCATTACCAGAATTAATGTATTATCATTCATCCCTTCAAGACTGTATTTTCTCCTGCTTCTGTGTATGAGAAATGAGGCATTTGGGCTTATGATGATTGAAATGTCCCAAGCTGACAGCACAGAATTGCTTATAATGACTGTCTCTCTAACTCTCCTAACAGTGTCAGGTTATCATGATTCCAGGAATACTCATCACAGACAAACTTTAGTACTTGGTATTAAGACATAAGCATTTATGCTTCCATTTAAATCTGTAATTATTTGGGATGCAGTATTAAATATTAAAATCTGCATCCATATTTAATATTTTTAGAAGGGGTAAATATAGTTACTAGAGTTGCACTAGTTATACCCTTTAAAGCAGACAGATTGTAGTTTTCATGTAAAGAATAAGAACTAAGGACAAGACACTAGGAAACAGTTGGCACAGGGATATAAGGCTTTCACTAGTTAGTCACTATACAAAAAACTATGAGGAAAAAATATGTGGAGCTAGTGAAGGGGGGAAAGTGGGGGATGGGGGGGATGCAGGGCAGGGGGAGCAAAATACAAATAAAAATCATGAAAATAAGGAACATAATTTGCAGTTTCTGTTCTGGTTTTGCAAGAGTCACAATCAGAATGGTGGTTCACTTTTCTGTCTCTTTTATGCCACCACTGTTCCAGTGTTAAAAAGTTAAAAATCCCTTATTTTGTGAAATTTAAGCACCACCTTTTCTTTGCCCCCTCTCAGCCTCCCATTAGAACCCTGATATTTCTATTATCTGGAAGATAGATGAAGATAGATCTTACCCATTTGAAGAATCTTCACAGCTTTATGCCTTACACCTGTTAATTTCCTCCACTTCTTATCTAACACTAAAACTGTTCCTTGCCTTTATTCCCAAGAGTTTCATGGGGATACATAACCTAGTTCTTCCCATTTAATTGCACATTAGGCCTTATTATCACTATTATTGCTGTGGTGCCTCATATACTTTTACAAATTCATATTAAATTAAGAAAATAGTATCTGTTAAGTCTGACTACCTTTCTCTCTTTCCATCCCAAAAAGCCACATATTTATCTTTATGTGTGTTTTTTTAATGGGGAATACTAAAGTTGATGAGAAAAAAAAAAGCTAAATTCACATTAAAATTGAATTAAAACCTGATAACTCAGCCTCCCCCTGGCACTCAAAAAAGAGGACTGCTTCTGCAGGCTGCTTCTCTGTGAAATTGCTGCCTGCCTTGTACACAAATCCAGACCCTGCCACATGCCTGTTGACAGCTTATTCTAAAACATCAGTTCAAAAATGATGATCAGCAAGAGGCAGCCTCTTAATTGCCATTAGCATGAGTGGAGCATCCTCCTCCCAAATGACTTGGAAAGAAATATTTGACGGCAATAAATATGAGATAGTGCACACCATTGTATAGAATTATAATTGCACACACTCTCAGAGGAGGCAAGAGCAGGGTGCTCCTTGAAGGAAGGCAAACTTGGTTCCGATGGCAATCGTGGTGGCAGTGCTCCCACAGCACCAGGGCCAGGCCAGCAGGGACTGGCGGGGACCACTGTGGGTCCAGCAAACACAAGGCAAAGGCAAGATAACAAGCTAGGATCAATCCAGGAAATACAGTCACTTCAGCCACAGGGCAGGAAGCCCAACTGCAACATAGCCAGGGCAGGAAAATGAGTAGGGAGGGAGAGGCTGTTTCTCTGAAACAGCCACTGAGATCACATGGCAGCCTCTGAACACAAAGTGCTTTCTCATGAAAGTACTCAAGATGGAATTCAGCTGCAGAAAACTGCCAGATCCAATGGAGGACAAAGGAATAAGGAAAATTTTCAGAGCATATTTAGGTGAAATTGTGTATTCTGAAGTCTTCCAGTAGCTATTATAATTGTGATACCTGAATTCCCAAATTGTTAATTGCTGAATTGCAATACTGGAGTAAAGATCCCTCTACCTACTCTTTCTGAAAACATTTACTAGTCACTGTTAGGAATATGGTGCCTTGATTTGGTCCTACAATTTCTTACAACAGTCTTCACATTCTTTCAACAGAAATAATTTGTGGTAAACAATGTCAAGAATATGAAAGACCTGATTACAAAATGCACAGGGAATATTTATCAACAATTAAGTCAAGAAATAAAATGTAATAAAAGAAATAAAAAATTAATTTTAAAACTATCTACCAAATCCTCAAAAACTTTTTAAGAAACATAGACAAGTAATCTTTGTGCTAGAGGATTAAAGAGCACTTAAGCTAAAAACTGATGAGGATAAACAAAAAAGATGATAAGAACATTTCCTGGACAGTCTCGACAGAATAAAACCTAAGGTTAAACCTAAGTACTCCTAGAACAGCCCAAAGCTTCACTAATTGGCGGTGACTCTCCACGAAGTAGGAAACACAGAATACACAGAATGCACACCGAATGACTAGGTTAGAAGAGACTTTCAAGATCATGCAGTCTAACCCAGCCCTAACACCTCTAGTAAACCATGGCACTGAGTACCACATCCAGTCTTTTTTTAAACACATCCAGGGATGGTGACTCCACCACCTCCCCAGGCAGACCATTCCAGAACTTTATCACCCTTCTGCAAAAAAACTTTTTCCTAATATCCAACCTATGTTTCCCTTGGCACAGCTTAAGACTGTTTCCTCTCATTCTGTCAGTTGCTGCCTGGAGAAAGAGACCAACCCCACCTGACTACAACCATGTTTCAGGGAGTTGTAGAGAGTGATAAGGTCATCTCTGAGTCTCCTTTTCTCCAGGGTAAACAACCCCAGCTCCCTCAGCCGTTCCTCACAGGGTTTGTGTTCCCAGCCCCTCACCAGCCTCATTGTCTCCTCTGGACATGTTCAAGTGTCTCAACGTGCTTCCTAAACTCAGGGGCCCAGAACTGGACACAGAACTCCAGGTGTGGCCTCACCAGTGCTGAGTACAGGGGAAGAATGACCTCCCTGCTCCTGCTGGCCACACCATTCCTGATCCAGGCCAGGAGCCATTGGCCTTCTTGGCTACCAGGGCACACTGCTGGCTCATGTTCAGCTGCTGTCACCAGAACCCCCAGGTGTCTTTCTGTCTGGGCACTGCCCAGCCACACCATCCCCAGCCTGCAATGCTGCTTTTTAACAAAAAAGTCTGCAGGAAACTTCATGGCCAAGGCAAAATATCAGGCAGAGTCCGACTGGAGAAAGACTGAGTAAAATAAATGACCAAGCATCTGCAATAAAAAAACAAAAACACTTCAGCCTTAATTGTCACAGTGCCACAGAAGGAAGATGAACCAAAATGTATTGAACAGCTCAGCAGAACATTAATGTCAGCTGCAGGAAATATTCATAGTAGATTGATACTACAGCAAAGGAAATCTAAGAGAAAAAGAAGGTAAGAAAAGAATGTACAGGTGTCAGATAAAGGACATTATATACTGAACATGTTTTGAAGAGTCCTAGGAAGATATATTTAAGTGCAAAATGCTAATCATTATAAACCTGTGTGATTCTGAAAAATCTTGTTATTCTTGTAGAAAATGCACAGAGGAGAATGGTTGGCTGTGCAACATCAATGAAGTAAATTACTATGTTGGGTTAACCTTGGTTAGCAGATAAATATCCACTCAGCCAGTCACTTGCTTTATGCCTTGGTGGTATGTGGGCAGAGATAAAGACAGGGAGATCATGTAACCAAATACTATTGGAAGACAAAGCAGGCTTGCCTTGTGGAAAAATTACTTAGTATCTTTCAAAGAAAAATAAATATTCTATTATGGATTTGGCCAGTGTGGAACCACAATCTCCTCTTCCACCTGCATGTATACAGCAGGAAAGCGAGTCTATGTTAAACCAGCATATTTTTCCCACTCTCAAACCAAAACCAATGTATAACTTATTGACAGGAATAAAAAGGAAAAAGTGCAGCTATTCTCACTTGTTGATTTCATTGAGAGAAGAAGATTTGAAAGAAATAGTGTGTAAAACCTTGGAACAGGAGTAAGAACTGTAAAGACGTAGATATTGAAGGCTAAACTTTCTTCCAGTTTCTGCACATCTAGAAAGCACAAGGTTTAGCTCTAAGGAGAAAGAACTATAGTTTTGAATATTGCAGCCATTCCTTTTGTCATCAATGTTTTTTAAGAATTTTTCTGTAAATAAAGCGTTTTGTTATCTACAGAACACCATAATGATGGAAAAGAATCCAAAGGCAGAAAGAAGAAAGAATCAGTAGAGTATCTCTTATGAACAAGTTACGTAACATTTGGACTGTAGAAATTCTTCAGACAAACCTGCATGCTTTGTACTAAATATCCATAAAAACCAAAAAAAGGATAGAGCAGGTATTAAAACTGGACATGTATGAATGATACATATGGAACATATCCATTGCTAAATTTCTGTTATGGAAAAGACAGATGAAATGGTTTGGAAATGGCCAAAAAGAAAGAAGCATAAGTAGTCCTTATGACTCCAAATGCTATAACAGCAAACCATCATGGAGTGGTAAGGTTTAGAAGGGAGTGCTGGGGATCACATGGCACAACACTCTGGTCAAGAGCAGCCACCTGGAGCCAATTTCCCAGACTATATCCGGATGGCTTTTGAATGTCTCCAAGCACAGAGACTCTACAACCTCTCTGGTTGACTTCAAAGATACATAGAAAGCAAGACACTGAGGAGTCAGATCAAATAGAAAGATAGCTTAAACATTTGAAGATCAATTTATTTGTTTTAAAAACCTGTATTTGTTTTCTTTTTTCATAGAATTCAAGAAAAAAAGAAAAGAGAGAGAAAATAGAGAATTACAGTATTAAGGTTAAATTTTTAATTAATTAATTAAAATTATATCATGATGTCATTAAAATATTTGTGTGTCTAGCTATATGGAGGGAATACAAGACCTTGAATTTAGCTATTACCTCCCCAACTAACATTCAGAAGCATGATAGATTCCCGCTGATTATAAGACATTTTTACATAGTAAAAAATAATTCTTTTAAAAAACTTGAAGTAATTTATGGAAATTTAATTTATTTTTAGATCAAATAGAAGGGGAAACAAAATCATCAGACTTCAAAGCTGAAGTTTTTAATCTTTCTTTTTAAAGCACTGTCACTGAATTGAAAGAAGATTATAAGGTAGGTTTGTAATTAAATGAGGAAAATGCTGAATGTATATGTTGATGCAAAAGAGAGCAAGATGCCAATAGCAAAGTACAAAATGCATTTCCCTAAATCTTCTTCAGTTTCTTTCTGTCTCCTAGAGACACACATTCTAGTTAACTTAAAGTTATTATTTCTCTACCTTTATGACATGCCTGTGGCACTGTGCAAGGTGATCAGGCAAATGCAGGTTCTCAGGGAAAGTTATGGGTGCTTTAGATCTTCCACTAATAGCATCAAACACACCATTTTTATGTGTTCTATAATACATGATACAGTTCTTGTCACAGAGCTGAGGGGGAAATATTGGAATATTGGTGAAGAGGATTGTAAAAATGCTTGAGTGACTTGCAGACAGCGTTTTGAGAAACATATAGATCATACAAATTGTTGTTCGGCCTTGTCTGTAGAACTAATACAAAATTTCTGTTTAGATAATGTGATAGACTTGGAGGCACTGCATGAAACATGCTTGAGATTTCTGTCCCGCTGTGGGAAAGATCAAAGTAGAGTGCTAAATCACACCTCTGGGAGCCCCCAACACAAAGGTGAAAACAGCAGGTTGGCTCATCCTCCAACATGGGCTGGAGCTCCTCCAGCATGAGCTCTGTGGTGTCTGTGGGAGTGGGCTCACTCCCCACTTAGTAAGGCAGTGAAAATAAATTTATTATTGGAATTTCCTGTGCTTGTGCCTGCATCCTGCCTGTTCCTGCTAACACACAGACATTTAGCTTTTATACAGAATCACAGAATCATTAAGGTTGGAAAAGACCTCCAAGATCATCAAGACTAACCTTTGATCGATTATCATCTTGCCAACAGGACCATGAGACTGAGTGCCAAATTGAGTCACTTCTTGAACACCTCCAGGGATGGTAACTCCACCACCTCCCTTGGCAGCCCATCCCAGTGCTTGATAACCCTTTCCATGAAGAAATTTTGCCTGATGTGCAATCTGAATCTCCCCGGCACAACCTGAGGCCATTTCCTCTTGTCCTATTGCTTGTTGCCAGGGAGAACAACCTGACCACCATCTGTCTACAATCTCCTTTCAGGGAGCTGTAGAGATAAGGTCCCTCCTGAGCCTCCTCTTCTCCAGGCCAAACAGTGCCAGCTGGTCTTCATCAGACTTGTGCTCCAGACCCTACTCTAGCTCCGTTGCCCTTCTCTGGACATGCTCCAGCACCTCAATGTCATCCTGCAGTGAGGAGCCCAGAACTGAACACAGGATTAGAAATGTGGTTTCGCCAGTACAAAGTACAAGGGGACAATCATTTCCCTTGTCAAACACCACTAGCCAAACACCCCACACAAAGCTTTTTTTTTTTTTACACTGGGAATTCCTATCCACCAGGATATTCTGAAATTTTGTAGCCCTGATATAACCCTGAGGAAAATAAACACAACAGAAGTGTGTGTAGAAGATACCTACAGAAGTGAAATACCACTTAAATTACAGAGAGGTGCAGTTAAAATTTTTCTGTTCTTGCATTAAGTGAGCACTAATTTTGCTAAACCAAATAACCAGCTCCTTTGTGCTTCATTAACTCTGAGTCCTCTTTACTAAGTTTTATCTTGCCAGCAAAGAGTATTGCAGTTTTTAATAGGAAAGTATCAATGTCTTCTCAATTTATTAAAATACTTCAGCGTCTCAATGGATTAAACCCTACTTTATGCAGAAAAAAGGCAGTAATTCTGTACATTACCATCAAAACAACATTGCAGATTTGTGTTCCAAAAAGTTGATGAGAAACTTACAAAGATTGCAGAAAAGCTTAAATCTCTAAGGAGGTCAAAACTGAGTTGAGTGAAAGCAAATGGATTCCCATACATGGAATAAATTACATTAAATTCTGTTGGCATATATGATTTGTGAAATCTATGTCTTTTAGACATACCTGCATGCACACAAAGAAGCCATTAACTAGTGCAAGGATCATGAGCAAGATTGCACAATGTAGCAAAATGGTGTTATTTCTCTGGACATGAGAGATGAGAAAGCTCTTATCAAACCTAATCTGCATATTGCCAAGGCCATCTTTATTTATGTACACGGAACAGAAAACTGTGTATTTGAATATGTAAGTTCCCTCACACAAAGAAAATGTTTGGGTTTTTTGTGGGAGATTTATTTTCATAGAGTATCCTCCAGCCAGAAGCTGAGTTTTGTGGGTCCTGGTATGATTTAAGAGAATTTCCAGCAACTTGCAACTGCAGAATGAGAGGTACCTCTCCACTGTCACACTGATGCTCCTCCTTACATCAGGCTCCTGATGCCTGCCTCCTGCTGGCAAAGTGAGACCACAGTGCCATGAGTTTGCAAAGAGATTCATGGTGGTAGGGCACATCACAGACCTTCTCTGTCCCTTCCCATCAAGACTTCCAACTTCTGTTTGTCACGAATAAGTGTTTTATGTTACTTAACATAAAGGAAAGGGGAAGGTATCAGTAAAAGAAGGTTTAATATAAAAATGAAAGTTAATTGCCAAGATTCACTCTACTACTTACCAGATAGTGGAAGCACACAGAAAAATCAGACTAAAATATAAATTCAGTCCTTCTGAACTAAAATCAGTGTAAAAAGATCTACACAGAGGCTGGATTTGGAAAAAGGGTGAGGATGGGAAAGGCAGAGTATTAAAAGGGATAAGGGGGACTCTCACATTGAGTCCCAAGGTTGAGAATGCCCAGACTTCTCCCCAGACATAATCAACAGCCTTACAACGCAGATCTCTTATTCATTCTGTAATAACATTTCTCTTTTACTATTTTCTGTAAAAGTATAAGGATATGATAAGAATATTTAAATAAAGACAAATAGCTGAAAAATATTGCTAATAGTCCATTTCTTACATACTTATTGTGACAGAGTGCTTAGAAAGCAGTGAACATCTATATAAATTGTGTAGATCTGCTAAAGAAAATGTAGATTACTCTTTCCTCTTGGAAAAGTAAAAATTAAAAAAGAAGAAAATCAAGCCTACTAAGAAATAGTGGCAAAGAAAAAACTTCAAGGTGTCACTTAAAAAAGACAAAAAGATGCTGTAGACTAAAGATTTTTCTGGGTTAAAAATCTTAATAAGCTTCTTGAATGTATGTATACTCAGTTGATATAACTGAAATATCATAAATCCCTTAAAAAGTTGTTCTTCACAGATATCTGCTAGCTGTTATTTATCAAACGTGTTAAAAGTGCAGAGCTTGATTTTAAGCACAGAGCCCCAGAAATATTTTCCAATTCAATACTCAAGAGAGCTGAAGCAAGTGAAAGCTAAAGGCAGTGGAAATACCTAACATATGCAGCAACAATATGCTTGTCATTCTTTTTAAAGGAAGAGGTTTTGATTGAAATTCAGGTTGGTGAAACTCTAAGCAAACTATAAAGAACAAAGGCTGCCTCTAAAGAAATATCTTCCTCAGCTTTTTGAAAATATAATGAAAAGGAATAAGATTGTAGAAACCACAGTATGCACTCACTGGAAGAAATATACTTACAATATTCCTCTATTTTCCTGATCTCAGCTGTTACTTCCCACAGCACCATAAAGTCAGGAAATATAAAAAGTTCTCAAGGAACTCTTTATAGTCCAGAATGTCAAGAATTGAGCATTACCAGGAGGGCAGTAACAAATAAACTCAGCTTGTATCTACAGCCATCCTGAAAAGTATACAATTTCAATTTGACCTTTATTCTGTTTTCTTTGCCAAAACAACTGCATTTGTTCAGGAAAAGCAGATCAAACTCATGTATGCCTTATGAGGACTGATATTTTTTATTTCCCTCTATTCACATACTACAAGGCCTCTTCAGAAATTACCACGGTGCTGGGGGTTAGGTGCCCTTCCTTTTGTTCCTTTTCACCTGTGGAATTTTTATCCATTAGTTGCGGGGAAAACCTGACTGCTGGTACTTGTTGGGTGTTTGAGAAACACAAAGAGTTTGGGGGCAGGGGGAAGGGGGGAAGGAAAAATGAAGGGGGAATGCAGCTGTGGGGGCTAATTTCTTTGGCTTCAGAGCAGGACAGACACTCAGAGCTGTTGTTTGGAGAAAGAAATTCCGCATAACCCAGATGGAGCTGCTGCTTCTTCTTCTTCTCTGTTTGTGGGCCTCTCACCCCCTGTCCTGCCGGGACGTGTGGCAGTGCCAGCCACCGCCGCGGAGCTGCTGATCCACCTCAGCCACCAGCCCAGGATCTCAGCTCATCCCTGCTGTTCCAGCTGAGTGTTCCTCAGAGCCCTGCAGGAGCACCGGGACTGACTGCCCGAGGGGTTTGTGAAGCAAAGCCTCTCCTCCATCCCTTCCCGTCTCGGCCGAGAAGGCTGTCCCAGGGTCCCTGGTTCTGTTTTGTTGTTAATGCTGTAGTTATTGTTGTTTGTGTGCCTTGTTATACACACTGGTAAAGAACTGCTATTCCTATCCTCAAACCTCTGCCTGAGAGCCCTTGATTTCAAAAGTGTGAGAAATGAACTTGTAAAAATTCGTAAAAATCTAAATAAATGTATATAACAATACTATAAAATATAAAGTACAGTATGACACACAAGCCCTTCCCAGATCTAGCCACGAATTCCCACTCAAAGGATAACGATCCTAGCCGGCGCCCATCAACAAAAGAATAGACAGGACGCGGCCCATCAAGCTGACAGGAAAAAAAAAAAACTCCTCAAACTGACAAGGACAGGCTCGGTGACCATCAACGGGGAAGAATAGGCAGGACACGAAACATCAAGCCAAAACGGAGAAGCACCGACGAGATATTCATCACCGGACCCGAACACCTCGCCTTGCGGGCTACCGTTGGGGAAAGCCATCAAGTAAACAAAAGGAAAAATCCAACCGAAATATTCATCGGCTCCAACCCGGATCCAGCCATCCCATCCGGATGGCCTGAACCACAAGAGCCACTCAGAATTTCTTTACATATGAGGAGACTCGGTCCGGACGTCCATTCGACTCTATTCTCCAATGCCAGGAAATCAATTCATACGACAATCAAGGACTGTTGATGAATGGTGCCTGCCTGGAATTTGGCCTCAAGGCTAAAAATCCCTATAAAAACCCCGGACAGTTTACCCTCCTTCGTGGATTTGGGAACACCTATACCTTTGGGTATAGACCCCTGTCCACCCAGCGCTGCGCTGTTTGTTTTATTGTGGTTTTCCCTCATTGTTTATTTTTTTATAAAAATTGTTTTATAATAAATTGTTTTTATTTAACCCAAATCTGCCTTTGCATTTATAACAAAAAGTATAATAATTCAGAGGGAGACAGTTTACATTTCCATTCCAAGGGAGGCTCCTGCCCTCCCTAGCAGACATCTGTCTTCCAAACCAAGACCCATGGCTTTCAGTCTTTTCATCAACCAATTAAAGTTTACAGTACATCTTTCTGTCTTGTGTTTCTGGAGTAATAACCAGAAAGCTTAAAAGCCATGGGTAGTTAAGAATACCCTCATTTAGATATACCTCCAACAAAATGCCTTCCTCAGATCTCACAATAATATAGAGATGAGTAAGGGATACAATTTGACTTCTTCATCATTATTCTTGGATATTTAAACTTGTGTTTCAGACAATTAAAAGTTATGTTCTCAATAGAGGACAAACAGGACACATCTGGAGTTCACAGTGAATGATCTGAACATTATCTATTAACAAGAAGCCCCATGGACGATGAAAATACCATATTTTATGTATTTTTTCTGACATGATTTCAAGTCAAATCAAGAATAGCAGTTATGCACCTGTAATAAGATGCATTTCTATTAGAAGATTGAGATAATGAGTTCTCATCATCTATGAAAAGTCCCATTATCTGGTGACTAAACAGCACATTATCAGTGAAATAAAAAATTACAAAAATGAGGTCATCTTAATTTAGCTTGAAAAGGTTATTGTCGAGTGTATTTCCAGATGGAATTTCCTTTTAAAGTGAGTATAAAAGAAAACAAATTCTTTTGTGAAATGTTATAAGGATCTGTCTTAATAAACCCTACAAGCTCCAAAGTGTCAAAATAACTCATACTATTGAAAATCACCATAAACACACTGGACATGAGAGGGCTGATTGAAACTGGTTATGTTCCTAAGCAACATGTTAAATCTCATTATGTTAATGGAAAATATGATTTGTTCAATTTCACTGCTCTGTTACTTCACTGTTCCCAGAATACCACCCATCCATACACTAGGGTTGCCATTGCAAGGAGTAAAGGAATAAAAAGCAAGGCATTGCTTTGAGTAAGAAAAATCCTCCATTATCTTAATTTGTTCTACAACCTCACTAATAAGGATTATGTAGCAATAATTTCCTTTAGAGTCTGAAAAAAAATGTAACATCCTAACTTCTGAAATATTACAATTAAAACCAAAAAGCTACAGCATAAGTGGACCTGGAAGGGATAAACCGCTTTAATCTATCTAGCAGGAAATATTGTAACAATGACAGAAATACCGGGACAGTTAATATCTATCATGTAAATCTCTTGATCTCCCAGATTTTCTGAGATATTTTACTTTCACAAATGAAGCCATAGATGAATGAAATTGTGCTTGCTACTTTGCATGCTGTTATTTCAAGCATATTTTATGGATAAACAGTGTTCATCTACACATAGCAAATAAGAAAGTTCAAGTAACAATTTGCTTCAACTGGTAACAGTTGGGTTAGGGATTTTTGTTGTTGTTGGTTGGTTGGTTGGTTGGAGTTTTGGGGGGTTAATATTTGTTTGCTTTGGTTTTGGTTTTATTTTCAGTCAGAAGTTGTGCTTACATATATCACATGTATGATCTTACATATATAATGACAGTGGGTTCAATTCCTGCCTGACCAGTTTTTTATATATGTATAAAGAACTCTAAAACTTCCCAATGAGCCTTAAATGACAATAGTGCTGCTCACTATAAAAGTCGGATGAAAAGGGAGCATTTGTTCTTTGTGACACAGAACAGTAAAAATTCACAACTCTTGTCATCTTGGATGTCAAAAATGCTTGCAAAACATACAACAGGACATTATGTTGCTTCTGGGAATTGCTCCCCACCAAGGCAAGATAGCCAGATATTCGAGCTTTGCTGAGAGTTACTTGCTCATAGCCTCTAGTGATAGTTCTGCTGTGGGTAGGAGCAACGCACAGCACAGCAAACAGATAAAAATACTTGAAGTGGCAACGTTATTTCCCATAGCTCACTTTTGTTTCATAAGATTGAACTTGTGGAAAATTTTCTGCCAGAGTTATCCAGTCAATTGGATTCAGTTCAGGAATGCCACAGTCTTTCTTCCTTATGAGGACATGCTATATTCCGGTAAGGAGCTTTTAGAAAGGTTGAACAACATTACCTCTGATACGATTTCTTTCTTTTGTCAGTGGTAATTTTAGTCTGGTGAGACTTGTGACTTCACACTGTTTTTTGATACTCCTTGCTGTTGAAAGTTTCTTGGAACCTCTCCAGTTTTCACAGTTTTATTAATGACATGCCTACTGACATAGCAGCTGAAAATTCAAACACATTGTGTTGTGCTTGAGACAAAAGAAAACTAAAATGATATAGCATAATTTCTATGATTTCCAGCAAAATTCCCTGTGGAAATTTGTACTTAGCATAAAGGAAATGCAGTAGTCATCAACTACAGAGCTGTAATCTAGTGTTTCACCCATAGGAAAACTCCATTCCTGAACAGGCATCCTCTGCAATGACAGCTTGTGGCTCTGCTCCTGTGTAAGCCGTGATTCTCCAAACTCCAACTAAGTTTGTGAGTCATTAAGAGTGCAAAAGCCAACACTACCAGCACTACTGAAGGAAGATGTTTTTGTAAGGGTTTTGTGGCTATCTCCCATTATATAATGGCAGATTTTGATTTGTGAGGACATGTTAGACTAATCCATCTGATAAGACAAGAGTTCCTGCAGAGTTTTGAACTCAGGGGAGCTGAGAGAGGCTGTCCGAGAGAGAGCAAAACCCTGGTCAGACAGCTGCTCCTGGCCTTGCTGCTGCTCTCAGCTCTGATGGAGATGCTTCAAGCAGTGTTGTTGACCTGGGAGTCACTGTTTCAAACAAGATGAAGTTACTATGGTACAAGACAGCCTGAAGTCAGGAGGATCAGGAGTCACAGGGAGCAGCATATTTGTGCAAGGCAGCTGTTCCTGGATCTGTCTGAACTTCTGTAGCTGTCCAAGATGTATCTTTTTCTTTAAAAATTGTAGGATAGTTTATCCAATCACAGTTAAAATTGAAGCAGCTCCCATCTCAGTAATGTGGAATACAGGGTATAATCTGATCTCTCTTACATGAAAAGGTCCATGTCATGAAGAATATTAGTACTATTAATAAGTAAAAAGGACAATAACGTAAGGACAAGTAAAAGGGACAAGTATATCTAAGATCTTACCTCAGATATTCCCATTTTTCTAAATAAAAAATATAGAACAGGGCTTTCTTATTATCATGTTTCTACTCATAATTTGCTCATGCTATACATGGCATAACTAGTATTTACTAATCACTATGCATGCACTGGTAATTGGTATAGATGAAGTAACATACACTGAGTATGTTATGCTAATATTTCAAAAAGATTTTGGTCTTCAGGGCTTGCAGAGAAAAGCCTGTATAACTGTGCGTTATAGCCAGATAATTGAACCACAGATTTACAGATTTTAACTGTGTATTAATTTCTACAAATACTTAAATGAAAGATTTGGCCTCACTTCTAGCATACTGGATCTAAATATCCAGGAAATTTTTATTTTCCAATTATTCTGCCACATATTCAGTTACAATTGAAACCATTCTGAGCAGACAGAACAAGAGAAGGAAGGTTCTGTTTGACAAACCTGATCTTCTTTGACAAGGTGACCAACCAAGTGAATGGGGGAAAGGCTGTGGATGTCTTTCTGGGCTGTAGTAAAGCCCTTGACACCATTTCCCATAGCATTCTCCTGGAGAAACTGGATGCTCATCCAGTTGGACAGGTAAACTCTTCTCTGGATAAAACATCTTGCTGGATGGCCAGGCCCAGAGAGTGGTGGTGAATGGAGATAAATCCAGTTGGCTGCTGCTCACAAGTGAGGTTCCCCAGAACTCAGTACTGGGGACAACACTGTTTAATATTGTTATCGACAATTTGAATGAGGGGATCAAGAGCATCTCCAGTCAATTGCAGATAACACCAAACTAGGTACAAGTGTTGATTGATCTGTTGGAGGGTAGGAAGGCTCTGAAGAAGGATCTGGAAAGACTGGATCAGTGGTGTGAGGTCAGTGGTCTGAGGTTCAACAAGGTCAAGGGCCAGGTTCTGCACTTGGATACCCCCTGCACTGTGGGCAGTCTGGCTGGAAGGCTGCCAGGCAGGAAAAGTTCTAGGGACCGTGGTCAACAGCAGGTGAACATGGGCCAGTGTGTGTGCCCAGGTGGCCAAGAAGGCCAGTGGCATGTTGCCCATGTCAGCAATGGTGTGACAGAAGGACCAGTGCATTGATTGTCTCTCTGTAACAGACTTAGGTGAGGTCACACTTTAAATCCTGTGTCCAGCTCTGGGCCCCTCAAAACAGTAAGGACATTGAGGGGCTGGAGTGTGTCCAGAGAAGGGCAATGGAGCTGGGGAAGGGTCTGGAGCACAAGCCTGGGGAGGAAGAGCTGAGGGAGCTGGGGGGACTCAACTGGAGGTTTAGGAGGAACCTTACCATTCTCTACAACTCCTGAAAGGAGGTTGCAGTCAGGTTAGGGATGGGCTCTGCTCCCAAGTACAAGAGGAAATGGCCTCAAGTTGCACCAGAGGAGATTTACATGGAGTACTAGGGAAAATTTCTTCACTGAAACAAGGATCAAGCACTGGAACTAGGTGCCAAGGGAAATGGTGGAATCACCATCCTTTCCTCAGAAATTGTCTAGGTGTGGAACTTGGGGACATGCTTTAGTGGTGGAAATTACAGTGCTTGAGTAATGGTTGGACTCGAGGATCTGAAAGGTCCCTTTTCCAGCCTTCTATGCTCATTTAATACCTTTGTGTTATGATGTATTTTCTATTGTGAAATAGTTATCATCAACATGTCCGATTTTTAAGATAATATAACAAAATAAAACATTAGGTATCTAACTATTACAACTAGCATCAAAGTATCAAAGATTAAGTAAATCTGTTTGATTTTAGGACAGATCTCACCTGGTTAGTGTTTTGAGATACTATATTAAAAATACATAGATGTGAAAAACTTTAAAGGAAATTTATAAGACTACGAGGGGAAAAAAGTGGTGCTACTTTTCATACCTGTTTTTACACCTTCCAAATTAGACATGGTCAGTCACATTCATTAACTGGGAAATAAATCTATAGTTCCTCCAGATGTGAAAGCTTGTTCAGTTTAGTAGTTAGAAAGTGGGAATTAATTATTCTATTGTTGTGTTTTCATCACTTACATTAGGGTATGGCTCTTGCAAGGAAAATGAGAGTTGCTGAAAGTTGTTTTAGGCTTTTCTATGAGCATGCTAATCAGACCATTGCAGAAGATAAAATTCTTGATTTCATTGGACATTATCTGGCATATTTTCACCCCAAACCAGGATATGGTACACTTGTACAATATCAAATGAAGGCTAAACACTTCAGACAAAAAGGGATTGTGACTTCAGATTGGAACTGTTTATAGAGCTGTGTCTAGGCTTAAAAGGACAGCACAGTCAACCACCCTCTCTTTTAGTTGATAGAAAGTCTTGTAATTATTCAGGTGAAATTTCTTTCAGATTAGACTATAAAATGAGATCCTTACTAAAAGATTAAGGGAAAAGTTAACTTGTTTTAGAGCAACACATAATTATAAAATTCAGCTTGTCACAATAACAGAAAAATGTTTGCTGAAAAGCTTGTCTTTTTCATAACATTTATATTAACATTTCAGTTTAGCTTCTTTTGAAAACCTATATATAAACTAATGTGTCCAGAGTGACTAATGAAATGCAAAGTTCATCATACCTTTTTAGCAATATAAAAAGCCCTGTCTTAAAAAAAAGCATTACATATCAAATTACTTTTAAAATAGTAGTATCATTAATCCTTTCCAAACTTAATTTTTGCTTCCTTTTAAAAATTATTATTACAGTATTACAGAACCTTAAATACATAAACACATAATTTTGAGGGTTTTTTTGAGTTTTTTTTTGTTGTGTTTGTTTGTTTGTTTGTTTGCTTTAGCCTGTATTTTCTGGGATTAAGAGAAAATAAAATTTGAGACAAAAAGGTTCAGTCAAACCCACAGGACCTATGATGCAAATTCCAGCATCTCCTGATGGATCATCAGTGGAGTCCTAGGCATATTTCACCTTGAACAATCCTGGGAACCTACAGGAGCAGGTTCCACAGGTACTAGTTCCACAAGTAACTTCCAGAGGTACTACAACTAGAAGGGAATGAAGTATGTATTTTGCGAGTATGTTCACTGATATTTACTGACAGGACAAAGCAATTTATTTGGACTCTATAATTCTAAGTCCCTTGCCCTAGGTCCAATTCAAGACCCAAGTCTTGTGTAGCATTTTCTTCCTTCTTACCCAGAATATTTTTTTATCAGTTCTCCATTCCCAGCCCTACAGCTGAAAATACTAAATCACTACCCTGAAGTTTTGACTGAAAGAAGAATGCATCTGAAAGCCAGCCCTAGATTAAACTAAGAAACAGACATAAGTGTTAAATCAGCACAAATTCTTACTGCTGATTGTGGCTCATAAATAATAAAATTGTAGTATTTTTAGCTTGCTCAATATTCCTAAATGAACTACACATGCATAGTGTATACACAAATCCACAGAGGACCTGCCTCCTTCCCACAGTCTTGGAGTCATTCCTTGTCATTCCTTGTGCACTGTAGGCAGCCACCTTGAATGTGAAAACATATACAAAACCAGGTCTAAAGAGCATATTGCACTCTTACTTGCTGCAGATACCCACACTTATAAAATACTATCCATTACTTTTTTAGTCATCTAAATTTCATGTAACACACAGAATTATGAACTACTTATATTTATTTACTGCCTCTATTATATGAAATAAAAAATTCCTATTAAAACCTATTTCATAAAGTCAAATTCTGACATAAAACTATGTCATACAATAGTCAAGAGAGTTATCAATGAAATGTGTTTATGCAAATAATAAAATAGGATAATAATAATAACATGTTTCCAAAGACCTCCTTCTCTGGCAACATTCTGATAGAAAATTGGAGTTTAAAGCTTTCCTGAATATCAATATCATATAATTATGAAAAACTCATGCTCATTTGTAGGTTTAAGGGGTACATGAAGTATTGACTTATTGAACAGTTGCTAATTCAAGAGAAATGTAATATTTTTTCCAAGTTATCATTTGTCTCATATATTTCAATGAACTCAAATGGTAAACATTCTCCTTTTTGAAGGTTATTTTCTTTTAATTGTTAAGTTTCTCAATCATCCCAGCTACTAATATACAATAATTAATTCATTACTGGTTTTTGAAGGAGGAGGGGTTAAGCTTAGGAGAAGAGTTTCTTTTGTACAAAACTATACTCTTATATTATTGCACCATTCTTCTACACTATCAAGTCTGAATTGTACTTTTTATAAGGCCATGCCTTAAGAAATAAATAAACCATACCCAAAATCACAGCCTGCAATTCTCAGAAATAATAATAGCAACTCCTGATATCCTTTTTTCTCTGTAAAACAAAATAATTCAAGATAGTACACTTGCAAAACTTGCCATGGTGTCATGTCACATGAAAACACTCATCCCTGAATACTGTGTAGAGATTGGAAAACTTGTTGCAACATTGATTGGGTTACTTGCAGCCAGTTTTGGGTTACATCCATTACTTACTTTATCATAGTTTTAGCTGACTTAAAGGGTGATCTACTGTGATGAACAAAGAGGCCAAAGTCAGGTCTAGAAATTAATTTGTCTTTTATTTGTATCAGATTAATTTTACCAAACTAGTTCTTATTCAATGTCCTGAAGTCACTGTTGCATTTCAAACTACTAACCAAATATAAAAGCCTTAAAAGTATGAGGTTAAACAGAAGGTCTATCTACATGACCAAAAGTGAGCAGCAAGGAGGAAAACTACCTTCTTGTATTCCTGAGAGGACCAAGTGCTTTGTGAGATTACTTCCTGCTGCTCAAGAATGATTGTGTAATGTGACTCCTGGAAAAACCTTTTTTCTTCTGTCCACACAGACCACTGAGCCTTCAGCTGATTGTGTGAACACTGCAATTATGTAATATGCAAAAGAAGAAGGAAGAGGACAGGCAGGGAGAAGAATCAATAGCTTCCTTATTACTCTGGCATCCTTATCACTCTTTCTCACTAATCTGTATCCTCACATCTCAATTTACCAAGCTTACTCATCATTCTTTCTTCTCATATTGTTTAACTGGCAGATATTTTAACATTGTGTATTAACTACTTCTTCCTTTTTCACTTCTTATTCCAGAATCCTTCCTGATTTTTTTCCTTCTTTGTTCATGTTTCCCCCAGGATTCACTATGTCTTTTCTACCTTTTCTACCTGCTGTCTATACCTCTACTTACTGTAGGCTGACTGCCTTCTCATCTGTAACCCATTTGTATCTGCTTAAAACTTCAGTTTTATAATAGGGCTATGCTTACAGCTTATTAAGCCTGTGCACATATGGCACATGTTTATTTTATCACCTTATGCAGCCCAGCACCAGCCAGAGGAGTCTCTCCCTCCTTGCTGAGAAATGAGCCTCCTAGCTATCCATGTGAACATCTTTCCCATTTTGCATCATCTACATTTGCTCTTTTGACTTGTCCAAATAGATGTTGCTCTCATCAAGAAGGCGGGAAAGAGGGAAAATATACCAGACAAGATGCACAGAAACTGCGGGAAAAGCAAAGTCAAACAAGCAAAATCATACAAAATACATGGTCAGGGATTGCTACTGTGCCCTCAGCCTAACAGCATTCTCACTGGTCTATCTTCTGTGCTAACGAAACAGTCCCTGTTGATTCATATTACTGTCCATTTAATGTAATGGTCTACTTAATCTCATTGGTAGTGAAGTCATTCCATACATTTATCTTCATCCTTTCTTACTTTCCCTGCCCATTTTTTTTTCCCCAATGAGGAGATGTCGTGGCTTCACCCAGTCAGCATCTAAGCCCCACACAGCCACTCACTCACTCACTCACTCACTCACTCACTCACTCACTCACTCACTCACTCCCCCACAAGCGGGATCAGGGTGAGAACTGAAAGGTTAGAGGCTGGAAAACCTGTGGGTTGAGATAAACACAGTTTAATAAGGAAAGCAAAAGCTGCCCATACAAGCAAATTAAAACAAGGAATTAATTCACTGCTTCCCAAGGGCAGGCAGGGCCCTATTGTGTATAATCAGCTACCTGGGAAGACAAATGTCACTCCAAACATTCCCCATTTCCCTTCTTCTTCTCACAGGTTTCTATACTGACCATGATGCCACATGGTCTAGAATATCCCTTTGGTCAGTTTGAGTCACTTGTCCCAGTTGTATCTCCTCCCAAACTCCCATGCGCTCTCCCCAGTGTGGCTGTTTGAAAAGTAGAAATGGCTTTGGCTCTGTGCAATCCCTGCTCAGCAATAGCAAAAACATCTCTGTTTTATCACCCCTGTGTTCACTCTGTTCAGCCCACACCAACCACTGGGAAGAAAATTAACTCTGCTCCTGCCAAAATCAGCACAGGAGGGTGAACAGCCATCAGCCTCAAAGATACAGGTGCAGTGAACAACTCAAGTGAGGCATTTTGCTGTTTATATTGTGCTCCATTATTTCCTGCCTACCTTCCCTATTTATTTGATTTAGGGTTTTTTTTTTCCTTGCTGGTAGCTGAATATTGAGTTCATGTTTTCATAGAATTTATAACCCCTGACTGAGATAATTTTCCTGACTGGTAGTGGCTAATTTGCCGCCTATCAAAGCAAATAGGGCAGTTTTGTCCACAAGCATTAATTCGTGTTTACTGACACTAGTTTTAATCTTCATCCTGTGTCTCATCCACTGAGTATCCTGCTGCATCTCCTCACTGCTGGATTTGTGTTCTGTCCTGAATAACTGCTAACCATTTAGAAACTGTTGCCCTTTCTGGGGGGATTTCATATGTTTCTAAACATATGAAAAGGCATAAAATATTCTTCCCAAGTGTGACCCAAAAATAAAACAGAAATTTAATTAGATTTCAACTTCAAATAGTCCTTTGGCAACTTAAATGTGATGCTTTCTAAGCTTCTGTGTGAGTCTTTATTTTTCTGCCAATATATGTAACAATGTATTGAGGGATATAGCTAATAGCATATAATTTAAAACATCTTTTCTTGAGAAATAACTGATTTATGAAAACTCTGACATGATGTTAGTAAAAATTATAATGTTCTTGTTGATTATTAACTAAGTCATACATCAGTCATTAGAGCTACAGACTGAGTTTCACTTGACTCAGAGACAACAGTTAGTGTTTTGTGAATTCATGACTCATTTCCCTTTTTGCTAGTTAGCTTCCAACACAGATACTTCCCCTGCGTTTTTACTTTAAAATGTTGTATTAATGGGCAAATTAGAAGGAAGAAAGAAATTAAAGAATTATTCCTGAGTAACCTGGAATGGATGCTAAGACAGGAAAAGAATTAAGGGGCTTCCAGGTAATCTAACCTAGCATTATATATTTGTTTCATTGGCATTTAACATTCACTAGTACTGAGAATGCAATCCACAGAGAGTTGTACTATGTTTCCACCTTCATTGGATAATTATGGGCTCTGAGTGCCTTTCTTATTAGAATAAGTAATGAACACCTGCATATTAAATATTTAGCTTTGAGAAGTCCAAAAGGACAATGTGTATACACTAATACAATTTTGGCTTTTTAGTATCAGAACTTCTGATGATGCTTACTCAGTATGTGGTACAGAAGATGCCAATGAAATGCATGGACAACAATACAAGTTATTTAAATCTTTTCTTGAAGCTTTTGTTGTTACTATATACAATATAAATACCTCTGTATCAGTCACCTAAACATTTCTCCAAGCTATCCCAGCTGCTTGATCTGCATGGCACAATCCAATGTATGGGTTCTGCAAGACAGACTTTTCAGGTTGTTCTTGGTTTCTGGGCATAAATTAGCTCCCCCACCCCCCTATATAAACAATCTTTAGTTCCATTTTTAGCTACAAAAGACATAACACATTATATGTTGTACAAATAGATTAGTTTCTGGAGCATGAGGAATTGCATGAAAAATCTAGATAGAGAGGTGTGAAGAATGATGGTGGAAGTAATAGGCAAACTTTCCAGTATTTAGCAATCCCTTTTGAGAGAAATGAGTGTGAGCATTTTAGCCACTTAATAATCTAAAGTTTAGATTCACAGCAAGGTATTTAGTTTTCTGCTGAGGCTTATAGCTTACCAGTTGCATCAGACTTTAAAGGTCTTTAAACCCCGACAATTTTGGTGACTGTATCTTGAATCACCATTTATGAATCCATTTGCAATGGATTATTTATTTCTTGAATGGTGAAAATGTCAGCTGGCAGTTCCTTGCAGTCTGGGAGTCCATAAAAAGCAACACACAACTCCAGCCCAGGACTACCAGCAGCAAATTTTCAATATATGAATCACAACAGTGAAGTTTTATGTTACACGCTTATATTAGACAACCCACTAAAATCACAGTGCTTGGATCAAAATAACTCTGAAAGGGCAGCATGAAGCAGGAATGTCTGAATGATGTTGATAATATAGAAAGACTTTAAAAGAGGTATATGATTAAAAGGGCACTTTCCTTCCCTCAACTTCTTTTATCCTCACTATCTTGCTCTTATCATAGAAACCATAGAATTATTTTTGTTGGGAGGGACATTAAAGGTCCCCTAATTTCAACCCCTCTTTTGTGGACAGTTACACTGTTATTTTCTTTGTGCAAGTAAAAGCTTTAATAAAACAACTGAAGAAAGACAAACCAGATCAAGAAATCAGTTTCAGCTGAATTTAAAGGTTTGGTTATTTTTAAAAGGCAAAATTCAACTCAGATCAATTCTGCCAACTCTTAGCAGAGCCACAAGCAAAAGCAGTAGCATAAAAGAGAGAAAGGTGTAATTCTCCATTGATGGTATTAACACATGAACAAAACCAGTGAACTACCACGGAAATAATCACAATGAAATCTCAAAATTTCAATCATATTTTGCTTAAGAAAAAATGAAAAACATTACAATGTCTTCCTAATGAACATGGCCTGACATTATAGACATACCAACAATTGCATTAACAGTATTACTTCTGTATTCTAAAATCAATCAGCTAAACTCCAAGTGGAAGTTATTAGATAGATTTTGTTGTTTTCAGAATTCAAACAAACATTTGTCCTTTCCCTTACATGAATCCATGGCCGCTTTTAAATGGATGCATAGGGATCTTAATCAGAGGTAAAAAATTGAGGAAATAAATAAATAAGTGAGTAACACGTAATTGCAACATGATCAGAAGGAAATACATGAAAGAAACATAAAAATTAGACATGAACAGGCAGCAACAATTTGAAATTAATTTAGGATCAAGAAAGAAAAATATGCAAATCTAAATAACAAAGAAAATCCCAGATGACATATCCTGCTTAAGATATTACTGCATGAGGCATTTCATAACATAAAAAACAACACAATTAATATTATAAAAAAAAAATGACACATGCACAAAGTGGAAGATATATTTATAGAGAGAGGCAGAGAATAAAAGAAATCTACAACAAAGCGAGCAAACAAACATATATCAAAGAGTAGTACCAAATAATTTACTGGGATTATCCCAATTGTAACTAGAAAAAAACCCTGAAGTGCAGTGAGGGAAAATAAATAAAATTAAACTATTCCTCTATCACAAGACTGAATTTTAACTAATTTCGTTTCATCTATGGGCATGAGGTATCTTCTTTCCTTTAGGTGTTTGAAAATTCATTATAGGGGTTGGAAGTTGAACATCAAAATATCACAATAAAATCAGCCACTTTTATTTTAATTTTTTAAAAATTTAAACATAAAAAATTTAAATCATTTAAAAATAAATAAAAAATTTAAAAATTTAAATATATTTGAAATATACAAAATTTCTACATTTAGATTATTTTTACATTTGTCAATGCAGTAACTCAGTATGTCTATATTTTCCATATAGATCCATTCAAGACAGTGAAGGGAAATAAGAGGTGCTGGCTTCACTTGCCTCCACTGGCTTCTCATATAAAGTTTCCAAGGATTTGTATAGATAAAGTCTCTAACCATGAAAGGGAGTAAGGGAAAGATTGGAAGGGTTGAATGCCAAGCACATGAGCTCTTCCAGAAAAGCTTTTCCATTAGAAGCATTGTTCCCTAAGCATGTTTATTTGTCAGGGAAACCTATATGTAAACTTTTCCAAACTAAACCAACACACACAAACTTTTAGTGGGGAAGAACCATTTAGGAAGACATAGTGAAATAGATCTTTCTGTTAATATCTTTCTCCATTTTTTTTTTGCTTGCTGGTGTGCTCATTTTTTGTTGCAGGTGGGTTTTTTTTGTTTGTTTGGTTGGTTGGTTTTTGGGATTTTGGGGTTTTTTTTAGTTTGCGGTGGGTTTTTTTGTTAGTTTATTATTGTCTGGGTTTTTTAGCTGTTCCCTCATACAGATACATCCTTGGCAGATATTCAGTTTGCCAGGAACTACACCCAGAGAAAACATCTCCCCAGCAGAAAAGCTCAAAGACTGACCAGAAAAGCTGTTAACTTATTGGTATTTTTAGCTATCCACAAATTATTTATTATTTGATTTTGCAGAAGTGTAAAGAAAAAGGTGAATACAAGAGATACAAATGAAGAATGATTTTGTCTTAATCTGTGGCAATCCAAAGAATAATCATGAAAATAGTTTTTTTTCAATGGACGTTAATGCCAAATATATTTGTGACATTTAAAACAATAATTTGCTATTTTCATAAGAGAAAAAAGGGAAATAAGAAAAAGTGTTTGCATATTAGAAACATGGACATATTTGTAACAAAATAACCTGATTTTTCTTTCAGGTACAGGACATAATTATTATACTGAAAGATACCTTTCAGGAAGCAGAGAATACTATGACTTCCACTACAAAATATTGTTCAGTGTTCTAATAGTTAAGAATCACAACATTAAACTTCACATTAAACTTCACATAATTTTTTATATACCTTTTACAATACTATCTCTATGTTTTGCTGTTACAGCTCTAGATTATACTTTTGGTTATTTCACTGCTCCAGAAAACATACAATATCTTACTTTTGGAGGTACCTTTGAGTGACTTTGGGCTAAACCCTTACACTGGACTAATAGCACCATCACTGAGATGTAACTGATTCAGCTAGGAGCAGCCAAGGGGATGAAAATCTTAAATGCCAATTTTCTTTCCAACTACAGGGAAACAGAGACATTAAATTAAGGCAAATATTAAAAGACTGCACAATGGAGTGCCCCATCCTAAACCCTTAATCACTGCATTAGTTTTATTTTGAGTTATATTAGTTTTATTTTTGCATGGTCATAAATAGGTTTTCATCTCATTTTGATACCAAAACATCGTTCCCTTGGCACCAGCAGATACACTGCTTATATTGTTTGTTTGCCTGTTTATTTGGGAGAAGTTTTCAGCTGGGTAATTGTTGACAGTCCAACTATGTAAAATTGAGTGATTTGCTAATATATGGATACAACAGTGATCTCAGCAAAAATAGGGAGAGCATTACACTTCCAGGGCCACACTACTCCACTTAGTGAATATTATTCAAATACAAAGACCTTGGAACAAAACATAGTCACCAAAACCAAACCTGTGTGAAAAGCAGTTCCTTCAGCAGGATTTGGAGTGAACAGAATCCCTGAGCACAGAATCACTAAAGAGTTTGGGTTGCTTGGAACTTAAAGTTCATTATTTCCAACCACAGCTGTGGGCAGGGATGCCTCTCACTTGACCAGGTTGCTCAGAGCTCCGTCCAACCTGGCCTTGAACACTTCCAAAGATGGGATACCCGCAGCTTCTACAGGTACCATGTTCAAAAATCTCATCACTCTCACTTACTTAGGTAAGAGTGTTAGGCACTCACTTACATAGGTAAGAATTTTACCTATCATGGAGTTTAAAGCCATTCCTCCTTGCCCTGGCACTATATGCCCTAATAAATAGTCCCTCTCCAGATTAATTTTAAAGCCTCCTTTAGGTAGGAGGCTATGGAAGGTAGGAGGGGTTTTAGGGTCTCCCCAGAGCCTCCTCTTTTTCAGGCTGAGCAATCCCAATTCTCTCAGTCTTTCCTCATGGCAGAGCTGCTCCATCTCTCTGATCACCTTGGCATCTCCTCTGGCCTGGCTCCCTGTCCTTTCTGTGCTGGGAGCCCAGGGCTGGATGCAGCCCTGCAGGTGGGGTCTCACAAAAGAAGAGAGGGAGGATCACCTCCCTCAACCTGCTGATGACAAGAAGACCAGAAGAAGGAAAAGGGGAAAAAATCCTCTGTAAAGCAAATCAACCAAAAAAACTTCCCACCAAAACAAAGGAACAAAGAAAAACCTCCAGACGTTCACTGAAGAGAAAACCTTTGGATGACTGATCCTTTCTGAGACAGAGGAAAGGAAATTAAAAGCTATGCTTTCCAAGTGGAAAAGGAACAAACCAGCAGCAAATAGAAAACATGCTGAAGGATAACTTAGAAAAGCTTCATGTCAAATCAGAGAGACCCAAAGGGGTTAAATGAATGTATAGGGATGTCATGGCTTTTTAGGATATTTCTTTACCCAGCAGAAGTGCAGTGTTACTGGGCCTTGGAAAGTTATAAAATTCTTATATTTCCTGTTTCAAATACTGTGTTTCATTAAAAAGACAAGAAGACAAGGTGGCAGAAAGCCTCACAGAAAGCATGTGAGGAAAAAATGCAGGATTGCATGGCACCCAGAGGTCCAATGAAGGCAGGCTGTCTATGGAACAGCAGACAGGCTCTCTTTGGGTTCAGTGTGCGTGAGCTGGAGCTGAAAAGAGCACTGCAGCAAATGTGGTCTGTAAAAATGAAAACTCTTTTAAGAAGAAGGAATACAAATGCATTAAAATAGAAACGGATGTTTTGCAGGATGAAAAAGAAGATGGAACAGCTTGGAAAATTTACTGGAAAAGAGAATATTAATCTGATAGAAAGGATTAGTATTTGAGGAAAATATGCATTCTTATCTCAAGGCCAGACATTTATTTCACATCCACAGTGCAACCAATTGCCCTATTTATACTAGAAATGTTGCCTTCCTTTCTGCAAGAATGAAAGTAGTGCTGGACATCAGTGACAGTGTTTATTACCTCTAATAAAATTACAAATGGCAAAGATGTGTTTCCTATCTATGAGCTTGTCAATGCACAAAATGGCCACCTAATTTAATCTTCTGTAGTACCCACAATGGTTCTTCATCAAGAAATAAAAACGTCCTCATCTTAAAAATACTGCAGTAAAGAAAGTTCTTTCAGTTTAGTGTTAATGAGAAAAAAGTAAAAATTTTAAGTATGAAACAATGATTCGGAGCAAAATTGTGGCTGTAGTTGTGAGTTTTTCAAGTTTTCAGTTCCTGCTTCTAGTGACTATTTTACAAATCCTTAGACCAGTTTTAACCAGTAAAGCAGCAACAGCATCCTCTTCCTTATAGAATCATGGAATGGCCTGGTTTGGAAGGGACCTTAAAGACCAGCTTGTTCCAACCCCCTGCCATGGGCAGGGACACCTTCCACCAGACCAGGGGTCTCAGAGCCCCATTCAGCCTGGTCTTGGACATTTCCAGGGATGGGGCATCCATAGATTCTCTGGGTAACCTGTTCCAGTGCCTCACCACCCTCACAGAAAAATAATTTATTTTTAATATCTAATCTAAACCTACCATCTTTCAGTTTGAAACCATTCTCCCTTGTCAATTCATGCTGTTACACACAACAGTTCTGCCTCAAGCATGACTTGGTAACACCAGAATTGTCACACAGCAGTTTTAACTACAAGGTCACATTCAATGCACTTGGCTTTTCATGACTCTGCTATAAGTGTGGGTGCTTTAAAAGCTTTTCTATATCATTGCATTAATAAGAGGACTCTAGAAATTTGTTAGTAAGTACAGAACACAACAGAAATCTTTCCAAATATTGACTTAAAGAATGAAAGCCTGAAGGTTTTGATTTCTGAGAACTAATAAATACTCACAGAGTGTGAAATATTGTTAAAGTGTTAGTTGCATCTAAGGAATGTAGCACCTTTTGAAGTGGTGAGACACATTTGCACATGCTCCCCACTGCGGTTTGTGCTGCATATCTGCACCCTAGTGGTTAGGTTTTGGCAGACACAATTACAGAAATTACTCAGGAGCACTAAAAGCCAAATTAAACCTGCATAGATTGCTGTACCTAGATCCCAGTCCACTGCCCTTCTTTCTCTTAAAATATACTCGGAAATTATAATTTCTTAAAATTGTCTAATACCCTTTCCAAGTTATGCACAACAGGTTGTAAAACATTGGCTTGATTGTTCACATTTATTAAGAACAGCTGTCTTGAAACACAAAAAGTGAGATTTATACTATTCTGATTATGCACCACATATCAATATAATAATTTTACTATGGATTTTAGTTTATCTCAAATTGTGGAGATATTTCTCTGCTCCTAATTTCATATTTGTCATCACAGATAACCCCAAATACATGTTTTTGTAACTGATATGCAACTCAGCAGTAGAATAAGGTCAAGCAGAAACGAGGAAGGAGACAAACTGCATTACTTAAACACCACTTTGCTCCCAGATAAGAAGGAGAAAGCAGAAACAGTTTTCTGACTCTGTTTTTTAAGGTCGCAGTATTACCAGTCCATAGCAAACTCTTATTCCTTGCAAATGGTTATTGTAGTTTATTTTGAGACAACATCAAAGCAACTTTCAGAACAGTAATATTTTAAAATATCTCTTTTTTATACACTAAATATAGAAAAAAAAAATGCTTGTGAAAAGGAAATTTTTACTTACCTTTAAAGGCTACCTGAATGGCCAGCTGTCATTCAAAGTAAGAAATTCATCTAAGAGAAGAAAGAAAAATAAGAAATTCTTCTTAAATGCTTTTCAATGTGTATGAATACTCATTGAGCTACAAACCCAACTATCCAGTTTATTCTGAAAAGCAGATACTCATATATGATGTCCTAGCTAGATGCCTGAATGCAGGGAAATACCTATCTTCAGAGATATCAACAATAGAACTGTTAGAATTCATTGAGCCTCTGAAAAAAAAAAATACTTTAATCAATACCAGTAAAGGAAACTTAAGCCAGGATATTTACCTTTTACAATTGTATTTTACAATCCCAACTATCCCAACAACCATGTTATCTCAGGTGATGTTTGTGCAATGGTACAAGGAGTCTAAAGGTGTCTTCCAGGAATCAAGCAGATGGACACAACTTTAGGTATTGAACACTAACTGTTCTCTACTGACTTTAGCAAAAGATCTATGCCCTCTGTAGCCCTGTAAATAGGCCACCTTCTCAGTGCTTAGGCAAGAATTGGATTCCTAGCTTCAGCTATTTAATGTAACAGCAAGAGCAGACCACCAAATAGAACATAAATCCCTTGAACGGTGAGATCTATCTAAGACATAAGAAATAATTCAAATCCCAAATACAACATTTCAGGGTTAATACCTAGATTTCATCAGAAAAAAAATCTTGGTTGTATGTACTACACAAGGTCACAGCTCTTGGCTGCATACCAGCTAATTTATCCCAAAAAGCAAACTCTGAGGCGTGATGTTCCCACTGAGCTGAATGCAGAAGAAGCTCATGTGAATGAGCGTATCCACCTCAATCACTTATCTGATTCATGAGGTTGCAAGAGTTCAGGTTCCTCAAAACATAACCTCCTGAATGACAGCTAAATGCAAATAACAAGTCAGCACTGCTGTGCAGCCACCCAGCAAGTGGGTGGTTTCACCCAGCTACTCTGAAGTATGACTGGTTTTTAAAGAGGTTTGAGGCAGAGCTTAGAGGTCATAATTATATATGAAATGTGGTGATTCCATTGACTGAGAACGGAAGCTAATTAAAGCAGATTTATGTATACAAAATGGAAAAGTTTCAAGACCAGCTAAGCAAAAAATAATTTCAGAGCATAAAGTGAAACTGAAGATTGTGAGCTGAGTGTTGAAACACCCTTAGAAAGTAGTCAGATTCAGAGTTCTCCCACCCTGGATGGTCACTCTTATGCCAAAATAGAGAAAGTACAGATGCAATGCTTTTTACCAAAGGCAGATTTTGGTCCTTTTTTTCTTTTCTTGCAAGGTAATTTTTTTTGTTTACAGATGTTCTTTTTTTTTTTTACATTAACAAATTTTGCCAAAATTTCTAAAGAAGACAGTATTTTATTCTATTTATTTTTTCTCCCCACTCCTGTGTTCAGTTTTTCAGTACGTAAACCAACTGTAAAATGTTAATATAATATTTATCTAGCAGGTATTTCATTAAAGTTCAAGGAATTTACTTCCTAGTTATACAGCTTCTTCTATTATTTTCCTCTAATATTTTCTTCCTACTAGAAAGCTCCATCCACAGCTGTAGTCAGAATAAGGGAGACATTATAAAGTCTTTGGGGAAATTTTTGATTATATTTGATTTTAAATTGCTTTGATTTATTTTTTTGTTTTGTCTGAGGTTTGGTTTTTTTTTTTGCATTGGACTCTTGTGGAACACTGCAGAGTACTAAAGAGGAGAGAAGGTACTTATGTGGCTTTCAATTTTGACCTCTACTATTCCTAATTAAACAGAGAGTCAAGAGAGATGCTTTATAAAATAAAGCTACAGGTACCTGGAGTCTTATATATACACACACATATGTAAGTTTAAAATGCTTTTTTTTCTCCCCATCCCAATATGCAGTCCCCTACAAAACAGTCAGTCAAGCAGAGAAAACAAAATTAATTTCATGTCCAGTTCTCCAGGGGAAAATAAATCCTGAAGTATTTAAATATAGGAAAATAATGAAATTTCATAGAGGGTCAACAGTTCTGAATAGAGCACTATTTTCTACTCTGTGATTTTTATGCACTTAACCTTCTTTCCCAAGGTCAAGTTGCAGCCATCTCCCATCTCTATCTCCAGCGTTGGCAATCGAGTAGATTGAGATCTTTGTTCCTTTAGTGCCTCACCTTGGCCTCAGTACAAGAGCTAAACATTCAGTGCCCTCCTGGGAGTAACATCTCCTACAAACACCTCCATTTTTTTTCTTCTGTTAATTCCCTTGAAGGTCCATTATTAAATGTATGAACTCCTTGTTTTGGTTGCTGATTCTGCAATTCTGTTTATCTCTTTAACTAAAAGTAAATAACAGTCTTTTTTTTCTCACTTGTTGCATGGATACTTATAAGAAATCATACAAACTATTTTCCAGTATATCACAAGAGTTTAAAGCAGACAAAATAGAAGAAAAGTAAAAGATGTATGCAACTGAACAGGGTGAAGGTAAATTTAATAAGTAACTAAACATTTATCCATTATTATAGTGAATTTTACCTGATGTGTTCCTTGCTCTGAGAGGATAACTTGGATCTGTCCTAAGGCCACAGCCTCCACATTTCATTTCAGGTGGCATCAACCCTTCAGAATTAACATGTGTATATCCTTTCCTGGATTAGGGGCTATCTGTATCAGGAAAACTAAACAGAAAGGCATGGGCACTATGCAAGTGGCAAGATGCTGTGTGTTAAGAAACAATGTCTATCTTGTTTTAACACAAAATAATCGTTCCAGATTCCAAATAATTTCATACCATTCATACAACTCCTTGTTTGTCTTAGCTTTCTTAACTCATGCTGGCTCTCAGATTTCAGTTCTACCTTATACCTACTTACAGCTGTTCAAAGTTTGGTGGCAGAATTTGCTCAAGCCTTGCAGTGGAAGTTGATAGCTGTAGTATCATGACACCACTGGCTCCTTTGATACCAGTTCAAAGCAATATCTAAGAAATATACTTTCAAGAAGAGTACAAACTACTCAAACTATCTCTTTCTGCAGGATGACTGTTCATTCAAATTCATCTCTTGGGGTTTCCTTAAGATTGCTTAAGATTGCTGGTGATGTTTGCCTTTTTGGAAATATCCATGGAAGAGGGACATTAATAATCATGTCTAAAGTAGATGAACAATGAAAGGCCAGTTGAATGAACCAGAGTTTTCTCTCTGAGAAATACAGCCTGATATTTAGTTTGCATGAGGATATTCAAAAACAGAAAAAAAACAGAGTCAAGGAGGCAACCTTAAGAAGTCAAGAAACATCTAAATTCTGTGTAGCAAAATAAAAACCATAGAAAATGTGAAAGACTGTGTCTATGTGCCCCAGTATTCTAAATTGTATGTGGGGAACTCTCAAGGGTTTCATCTGTTTTATTCTCCTGTCAGGTTCTTCAACAGCCTTTGTTTGCACTGTTTTGCCCTTTTATGTCAAGTCTCCTTCTTTATCCTTCTCTTTCTACACTTTCTGTGAATTTTTTCTGCTGGTGTAGACAAATAGTTTCTCATGAGAAAAGGTAATTCAAAAATTCTTGGGCAATTTTCAGCTACCTTAGAGAATGATTTTTTAAGTTTCAAATTTATACCCACAAGTGAGGAACATGCAGATCAAGGTTAAAGCTAAAAGATACCTGAAACACATTCAGAGTAAAAATGACAGCACATTTCATTGCTATAAATGAAACATATTAATGGTTCTTTAAAAATTAACAGCACTATGAATAAAACAAAAGACTAATATGCAAGTGCCATCAATGCTTTTGGGTGTTAGAAAAGCCACACAAACTCCTGTCAATCCTTCAGAATTCTAACTTTCATCACCTCTTTGTTTTCCTCTTTTATTTCCATTCCTGAGCCATTGATGATTATACAAATTGAATTATTTTCAGTTCCCTCTAGAGTGCCTGTTTGTGCAGCTAGCCTGTTCAGCAGGCAAAGTGCTTTGGGTTTCCTTGCCATCAGAAGATTTTCCATTTATCCATGGCCATAGCTTAGATAAAACACAGTTCCACATGGCTCTGAATGCATTGAGTGCATTGTCTGTAGTATGTGAGAAGCACGACATCCATGTCTTCAGCTTGCTACTTATCCAGCACTCACTAACTTACCCCTGGAGCTTTCAACAGCTTTCTGGATAAACTCAAAAATTAATACAAAAGCTACCATAGTTGTATAGTTGCAATGGTGTTTGGATTCAAAAGCTGCAGTGGAAATGTCTGGGTTTATTGAATTTTAAAACATTTTATTACAGAAATCATATCATACAGAAATATGCAGGATTTCTGCATAAAGCATTTGGAACCACAGCAAAGTTCAAGGTCCAAGTCCAGACCTAGATATTTAACTAGGCAAGTACAACACAGGTTAGAGTTGTGATGTACACTTGTAATGAAAAAGAAATGCAATTAGAAGCAGCTAACTATTCTGCAAAGCTCAATTCTACTCTACCATGGTTACCTGCAACATAAAATTGATTAGCTGCTATGTCCCCTCCTTCATTTATGATTCTTTCATAAAATGCATCTTGTGGAGGCAAATGAGCCTGCCATGGCTTTCCTTTGGAGAGATGTGCCTTGAGCAGGCTGTGATAAGGCTTATCTCAAAACTTCCTTGGGAGAGATACTCCTTGAATAAGGCCATCCTCCCTTGACATGGTGAGGTATCCCACTATGCTTTGATGCCTATGTTGATTTCTTACAAACCATTGGTTTTCCCCCCTGGTACCACCCTGGATTTCCCCCATAAAAACCCCAGCTTCTGCCCAGTTCAGGGGGGAGCTGCTGTCCCTGGCTACCCTTCACAGAGCTGCTGGACAATAAAGGCTGTCTCTGTGGAATCACCACACGACACTCCTGTCTCTCTGTCTCTGAGTCAGCCTGGGATAACCTCACAAGCTGAACTGAAATCACTGAGCTGAAATCACTGAGCTAAAATCACTGAGC
This sequence comes from Pseudopodoces humilis, assembly GCF_049639895.1. Classification (NCBI taxonomy): domain Eukaryota; kingdom Metazoa; phylum Chordata; class Aves; order Passeriformes; family Paridae; genus Pseudopodoces; species Pseudopodoces humilis. The sequence continues at coordinate 100,064,328 of NC_142201.1, forward strand.
TGATCACTTGCAGCCACAGGCTGCTCCTTGCTGAGGTTTCCTGGTGGCCAGAGGACTCTCTGAGACCCCTAGAAGGCTCTCCCTTGCAGGACCTCTCTCTGGTAAGGTCGTGGCATCTGGGCCAATGGACCCAGACTGGCTGCCACAGCATCTAATGCTTCAAGAGGGAGAAACAGACAACTCCATCTTTATATTTTTATATTTATATTTTTGCCCTAAAGACATTTAAAATTATACCCAGTTTCTCACTGAGGATGTCCCAGAAATTGTCAGTTTGGAAGTGGATTATAGTTGTCTTAAGCAGCCTTTGACCATCACAATAAAATGATTTAACTGCATTTAAATTTGTTTCACACTAGTGGGATAAAATAAAAGAAGGCCAAAAACATGATCATACTTTTAAGAAGCTGTTGACATGTCATCTCTTTAAAAAATAAATAATTCTTCAAAATAAGTGATTATTTAGATTCTGTAGTTTCTGACCTGTGACTGTCTGTCAAAAATATTGACACATGTTTATTCATGTCAGTTACACCAACCTACAATAGACAGCCTATAAGTTTTCCTATTAAAAATGTCTTCAGCAGCCTATCAGAGAATGTTGCTAATGTATTATCCCCAAAATTAGAGTAAGTTTGTGTAGGATACATGAAATCCTTTTGAAAAGAAGGAATAAAACCTAAATAATTATGTTTCAATCAATCTTGTTAAAAGTTGAAAGACTAGTAATTACATCTGTTCAAGCAATTCAAAATTCTCTAAAATTACAACTTCTGGCAAGACAGCAGCTCATCCAGGTAGTAAGCAAATAAGACAAAATACCTCCTCCACATACTGCTGACCACAGAGTAATTATATAACAAGTCTATACTTTCAAATTATCTGTACCTTGAGCATAGTTTCAATAAAAATTTAGCCACTATATATATATATATATATATAATACATACTTTGTCTTTTCATTTATAAAATAGTCAAGTAATCTTAGAGAGAAAACTGTAGTTATGTTGACAGCAAGACTGGTTAAGGTATAAAAGTGTACCCAACAGTTAAATCATATGACTTCAGAAACAGATTTCTCTTTCCATCATAAAATACTGAATTTTTTTCCCTGTTCAGCACTCAGTGAATAAGTGAATATCAGTTACATACTCATACAAGCAGAGTATGTAACCTCTGTTTACATATATGTTGAATGTTTCTTCTGAAAAAAATTACCACATAAGCCCCAAACAAAACTGAGGACACCAGGACCAAATTAGCTGCTCTGATGGAGACTGTTCAAAGCAGGAAAGCCAAGAGCATCTGTTACTGTCACAGCAATTCTATTTGTTCAAGTTTCAGACATAATTAAAAAGTTTCTGAATGCTCAAAAAATTCCATGTGTCATTTCCCTGGTTTTGACGGGTTGGGGAAAAAATGCAAAGAACAACCCTACAATATTCAGCTCTAGGAGTTTCATCAAGTAAGATGATAAAATAATCAATCAGGACAACATACTCTCCCAGAAGTATTTAAAGTCAGAGTTACCAGTAATTCTAGTCTGCATTGTTAAAAATTAGGAGTTCATATAAACAAATTGAAAAAAATATCACTTTATAAGATCAATGGAAAAGCATAGGGCCATAGTTATTGTTTCTACAGGTTTACAATGCAAACCCTGCATATACTAAGTCCATCCAATGATGGAAGTAATTAAAAGCACTGGTTAGTTCCAATTAAAAAAAAATTAAAAATCCCAACTCCATACCACATCCTATTGTCTTGGTTACTAGCAGTGTAGCTTTTTTTCTTATGTCATATCACTTTAAAAAACTCCAGATTGTGTAAGAGTTTTTAGTGTGAAACACAGTTTTCATTAGAAAAGATTTTAACGCTAGAGATCTTAGATTGTCTCTTTTTCCTTTTTTTCTAATGCAGTAAGATCTATCAGCCATCAGGATTCCCTGCCAAATTGTTCTGGAAAAAACACATTGTTGAAGATAATTCAAATTGAAATGTCAGTAGTTTACTGTTAGTAGCTTTGATCTAAACTTCAAATCCCAGAAGAAAAAGTGAGAGTAATATCAGATTTCCTGAAATCTAAGTCTACACATAATCCCGTGGCTATGTGGAGATAACCTAGGGAGAATAGGATTACAGGAGCCCATATTTCAAGAAAAAAACCTGAAACAAACCACATACATTTAAAGTCATACTGGTATGAAGTGTAGGTTATCCAAATTGCTCAAGGAATTCTCTTCATCTCTGCAGACAATTTGGCACTTAAAAAGAGAGTAATAATTTTATAGGTAATAACACTTCTCTAAAATAGGACTGAAAAGCACTGTTGTTAGTTTGTTGTTAAATACTAGAACTTAGTAACAAATAGAGGAAAGGTTGTTAATATCAAGAACACTGTTATAAAGTGACCCAAAGTATTCCAAGGAAGTTATTGTTAATGAATATATTAAAAAAAATAAGAAATTTTAATAAATTATTATTTAGCAGGAGTCTAATTTCTAGGCACCCTCCTACTTACATATTCCAGACACACAGTTTGAGGTGTCTTTGTGTGTTTGAGCAATCCTTGTCAGGTAACCATGTCATGCACTGTCTGAAATGGCAGACAAGGATGGATGTTTTCCTGGAAATGCTCATCCAACTTGCTGGTTTTGTCTATGGCTTGGGCCATGGTGCAGCACCTTATTGCCATTGAGAACAAAAGCTCTGCCCTGTCCTTGGGAATTCTACACAGTCACTATTTGTAAAGCTCTCAAACCCAACTGAACACAAGTCTTCATGCTTTGAAAGACAAAATTCCCCATTATCAACCCTACTCAAAAAAATTACTAGATTTCCCTCCAAAATTAAGGGAGCTGACTTTAATTTACAGCATTGCATGCTGCAGCACATGGAAATCTGAAAAGTGAATAAATCCAAGAAATAGAGAACAGAAAATGTAATTATAATTTTGTTCAGAAGCAGATTGTCATTAAAAAAATACTTTTATCTTTACTCATGATATAACATACGTAAGCAAGCTTCACTTCTAAAAATTTGTGTTTACAACTAACATATATTGATGTTAAAATTAATAATTTATTCTGTTACCTTTACACAATCATAAAATCTCAAAGCATGTGGAAAAGGGCTTTATTTTTATGTTAAAATATATGTGCCAAAAGCATCTGTGTTTGCATAGCACAGTCTCAAAAGCTGGGCAACACCACATAAAGTTATGGTGCTCCAGTTGACTAAGGGAGGGGCATCCTACTGCTTCCTGGAATTTCTGGAAAAAGAAAAGTAAGAATGAGGTAAAGGGTCCATTGAAAAAAGCATATAACTGTGTAATTTAAGTGTCCACTGTAATGCTTATGTACAAATGTGCAAAATTAAGTTTGAAGGATGTTAAGTACCATTTAAATGCCAAACCATATGGTAAGTCAAAATGGTCATGCAAAACCAGAGGCACCCCACAGATTTTTGAGGATTTTCACTAACCTTCTTGGGTTATGGAATTATGCATATGCCACTATAATGATTGCAATTAGTGCTAGCAAAAAAAACCAAAATTATGATTGATAGAACACTGTGATTGTCTGTGTATTATAACTGGGTTTACTCCAACAACAGTCCTTGCTCATGTAGGAGTCCAAATAAAGATGTATGGAATCAGATGAAAAGATAGAAAATTTAATATTCATGTCAGTAGTATGAGTGTCTTTTAAGTCCATAGAGGTTCTATTTATACACAGTGCAGAACTACTACAGGCTTATAGAAGCTACCAAAATTCAATATCTAGAATAAGGTACCTAAAAAAAAGGAAGAGAAGAATAGCATTTTCTCCCAGAATGATTCTAATTTCAGATTAAAGCATATATAGATAATATTTTTTTTTTTCCCAGAGGAAACTTGATTGTACATTGAAACAGATAAAAAAATTGTCTCATTCATAGCTACACATTTTCAAAATCTAGAATTCAATTAAATGGATAGCCAGATAATATGTTTGCGTCATACAAGGTTTCAGAAGAGAGATTTTAACCTAGCTGAAAGAAAAAACAATGACAACCTAAGTTAGTTTCTTAAGACTGGGGACCTTTTGCTGTTTGAATAAGCACTCAATACCAAAAAGAATAAAAAAAAGGACAATTTTTAAAGACAATTTTTAAAATCTCTTTATAACTTTATATTATTTTTAAATATTAAAAATTTATAAGACGTAACAGTTTCTTGAGAGTGCACTCAGGGAGAATTTGTGGATTTCTGTTACCTTATATGTTGTTAGTGTTTTTAGCAAGTGTTTTAGTTTCTGTGCCAAGATGTATTTTTGATGACTGACAAATATATCATTATCCCAATCCTGCATTTTGGTTTTATCTTATTAGAAGAGTTTGCATGTATTGTTTTCTGGAGTAAGAACTGGTATCTGAAGAAAACATGTATGTTGCCACACATATTAAAAAGAAACTTATAGCCAGCAGGCACATTGATCAAGAATGAGTTGAGATATATATGCACAGCCAAATTAAAAACAAACAAACAAACAAAAAAAAACACAACAAAAAAAATGTTCTTACTGATTTTCCCTTTGTGGTATTTTAAAGAAAGGAAGAACAAAAAAAAGATAATTCTTAGGCTAAAGGTATTATGGAAGAATATATTTGAATTTGGGTTTCTGACAGACATTGAGGTCAAATAGGCTGCTTTTGAACCTTGCAGTTGAGAGTAAGGCCCATCCCACGGCAATCCAATTCCATGATAGGCCTTTAAAGAGAACCCCACAGAGCAGGTGACCTACATCCCAACAACAAAGTCAATCCTCGTTACGACAGACTAGCAAAACCTACAAAAGCTTTAAATTGGACTGTAAAGCACAAGATTTCTTTTTCACTTTCAAGGGCAAACCTTCTGCTAACTGACTGTGTAACAAAGCAGGTTCCTTGGTGAGCAGGTTATTCCAAACTTTTCCATCAGCCTACCCTTTTGACGTCACCATCTGTCACACTAGTTCAGCACTGCTGCATGTCTGAGCTTCCCTTGTGATCACCACATTCAGTGGCTACACCAAATTACATCTGTATTTTGGATTATATTCAGTCAATATCATTCAATTTAATGGTGCAAATACTATTGAAAGAGATATTGTAAGGAAAACATGAAGACAGAATTGTGTGCTTTGGTGTGCAGTACACATGGTCAATTAATTGTAAGCACCCACTGTGCGGCGTTGACCACACTGAATATTTGTTTGTTGTTGTTTTAATGAGGATAAACTGGGGACAAAATTTGGTGGGGTGGGATATTTCTGCCACGTGTTTTGGTTGATTCAGCCCAATCTTTATTCTTCACATTTACTAAACACCCTCTGCAACAGACGGTCCTGTAAAAGTCTTCCAAGGTGATAAAAAGAGCAAGTTGGATCAGTTTTGTTTTCAGGTCTTGTATCTGATAATAAAATACCAAGTCATCCTCACTACTATCTAGCATTTCCTGTTAGATGCGCACATGGTGTTAAGTCTTATTATAAAACCCATTGGACTTTGGACAGATGTCCAAGAGGAATTTTTACACGTGAAGAATTCAGGGGGAAAAAAATAAAGTAAAAAAAAATGTTAACATTTGCTAGCAAAACCAGCATGGAAGCAAAAAAACAATGGTAACAGTAGCTCTGGAGGCCAAATTCAGACTTCTTGTAAGGCCTAGAAAACTCTTATGATCAAGTATTTACAACTGACACAGAGGATAGAAAGCAGAGGGAAAAAATGTGGAGTCAATATTGTAAACTATTGACATAAAAGGATATGTCTTAAAGGACTTCCTTAGTTCTTGAGCCTTCACCAGACCATCAGATGACTCTTTTCAGGTGGGAGAAGTTCCAGCCTGGGAAGTAAGTATAGGACTTTATTCTTACACCAACAACAGGGGAAAAAAAATAAAGCTACTGGTTAAGGACCAATAAAGGATTTTCTGACACATCTGATTAAAATTAAAAAAGACAATCTTAATAATTGTGTCTATTTATACAAATAAGTAAACTGTCCCTCTCTTCTACACCTGTTGAGACTGTTCCTAGCCCAGCATTCTGACTGTATTGTATGTCTCTCCTTCTACTTCTTGTTCTGCCTTTATTTTATTTAACAGACTTACTTAACTTCATTTCAAAGACATTTCGGGTTTACCAGCAAAGAATAATCAACAGGGAAAGTCTAGATAACTTGCTGCCAGAATGGAGATAGCATGAGGCCACTATCTACAGAATCAGTCACTACAGCTGCCTATCTCTCTAGCAGTTCCCAGGCAAAGAGGAGCTATATCAACTCCTGTGCATCTTTAAATGTATACAGAAGGGAGTAAAGCAGCATTGGTCAGGTAAATCAGTGGTCTTGGAATGAGTTCTTAAAATGTATCTGAGGAGGCAGATAAGAAAGAACTAATATGGAAGAGGAATTCGAGGGGCTGGTGTTTGCCCTAGGTACAATGCAATAACTCCAAAGCCATAATTAAGGTATGTATATTCATTTTAATCCTACTAGGAAGAACCATTTTAAGTCAGAGATAACACACTGCAACAACAATAAAGTAAGCTGGGTGACCTTAAACCCTACTGTGACTTGCAAATGTTCTGACTCCTGTGGATGTACATCTGTCGTGAAACGACTAACTCTGTCAGTCATGACAGGGTAACTATTCTGTCTATAGCTACAGTCTGCTGAAACAAAACTCTTAAATGAATTCACTTTTCTGATGAAGCATCATGGAGGGCACCTTGAACTTAATGGCAGCTTGGTTGTGCTTGCGAAGTGTGAAGAAAGTGCAAGTCTCTGAGCTAATATAGCTCCAAGATTAATTTCTAGCCTTAATGATTTTGTGAAACAGCCTTTTGAAATCATTGTGATCATACCAATTAGCTATAAAGTCCTTGCTACAATGTGCCCCCTCTTTCACAAAATACTTCTCAAGCTGCAATGAGGTCTTATTTTTATTAATGTGTATTTTGGTAAGTATATCAATAAAGTCTTTGTTAATAACATACTTGTGTGACTTTTACCAGAGTACAGCATTTCCAAGAGACTAAATTTAACAGCAGTACAGTGCTTAAGGATCTGAAACATCATCCAAAATAAAAAGAAAGTGCTGAACTATTCAAATACATATCCTTTACCTCTTTCTTTTCTGGTATAGGGGGGTAAAAAATAGATTCAGCACATATTTAGCTTTAACGAAAGCTAATGCAGGAAAAATAGAAATGGACTATTAAAAAAAGTGAAAATAAACAAAGATATATGGCAACACATGTAGTGACAGGGAATGTAGAGAGCTGCTGTATACATTGTCGCAAGTATGAATTTATTATCATATTTTAGAATATACAAATGGATTCTAGCATAACAGTACTTGGTATCACACTTTTCACATTTAGAAACATACTGAGCTATTTGGAGGTTTTTACCTTGGTTTTGCTACATTTAAAGGCTTCCCTTGCTCCCCTACAGTGCATAAAGGTCAGTAACATAAATGCTTATTTGTGTACACATGCAACCACAATAAATGGAACACAGCATCTGGACATATTTAATTCCAAAATCACTGAACCAAAGGAATTGGAAATCAAAGCCAAGAGAACAGGCAACAGTAACTGTCATGGTCTGACAGGGATAGCATCAACAACATACGCTGCACTCCCCCTAAGGCACGCTTTGACAAGGACAAAATCCTAACAGCATTTGGTAGGGGAGCAGGCTCAGGGTGCAGCGGAGCCCTCAGAACCAGTTTGGCAATGTTGGTAGCCACAAAGCTGACAGCTTCCCTTAAAGGATGGCTCTTGTGTCAGAGGGCTGTGCTTGGGGGAGTCCAGACCCCCATAGAGTTGTGGCACACAGTATCACCAGCAACCTCAGGAGTGCCTGCATCGAGCTGCTAATGGGTTCCTCAGGATCAGACCACAACACTCACTTGGGTAGACAGAAACCTAAAAAGGTTCAACAAGGCACGTGTAGGAGGGAGGAAATCCTCAGGGAGGAATAACCTCAAGTACCAGCACAGGCTGGGACTGACCTGCTAGAGAGCAGCTCTGCTTAGAAGGACATGGGAGTCTTGGTGGGTAACAGGTTGACAGTGAGCCAAAACCCTCAAATATTAACCAAGAAAAAAAAAAAAAGGGAGAGCATAAAGTATTCTTCCATTGCCATGCATATGAAAAGGTCTATATAGCATGTATGTGTCTCTATATAAACATATATATATTTATGAATCTGTTAGAAATGTTAAATATATGATTCACAACAGTTGCTTTTCTGAACTACATCTGCTTTGAAGACTGAGTCCATGAAGTGTCTAGACAAAGGTCAGTCTGAAATAATTCTTGCCACAATACTACAATATGCAGATTACAGCCACTATTTGCTGTGAATAGCAATTGCACTGTGTCTGGCTGAGATAATTTTCTTCAGAGCAGGTGGTGTGATGCTATATGTTGTATTTGTGGCCAAACAGTGCTGATCACACACTTATGTTGTAGCTGAAATGTGCTTGCACAGCACCAAGTCCCTCCCATTTGTCACTCCACACCTCCAGTAAATACATCCAGGAGTGCAAAAGGGGCTGGGAGTGGATGCAGCCAGGAAGATGACTTGAATTAACTGAATGCATAAAACATTATGATTCGTGATAGAAAGAGAAAATAAAGGGATTTAGGCAGGTTAGCCATCCTTTGCTCAGAAACTATTATGGGAGGTGTTGGTAATTATATTTGTATAATTTTTATTTTATTTTTGTCCTCTGCTCTATTTTTCCTTCCCTTACTAATGACTTTTACCTTGACCCACAAGCTTTTCTTGCTTTTACTCTTCCTTTTGTCTGCCCCCATCTGACTGGGCAGGAGGAGGAGGAGGGAGGGAGCTATGTGGTACTTAGCCATCTCCCAGGATTAACCCCCAGCAACAGATTTATTAAAACTAATTTTATTTTGCAACTAGTGAAATCATCAAAATTATTATGCACCCTGGATTAACCAAAGTAGCACATATAAATTCCTCTATATTTTCTGCTATAAAGTTGAGGTCTACAAATTATTATTTTCTACTGAGTTTTCATTATTTTTTTTTCTTTTAAACCCTCTAATAATCTAATTTTTAAGAGAAACTCATAGAATGGTTAGGTCTAGAAGGGACCATAAAGATCATCTAGTTCCAAACTCTCTTATTTCCACCTTCTTCCACTAAGGCTGTGAAAGAAGTGCAGAAGACAGTTCTTCTGGCATTTTTCCAAGAAAATACAGGTGTGCAACAAGGAAGGTAAAGGGTAGACATGTTTTCAGTTGGAGAAGGGGCTGCTGCCACTACTTACCTAACAAGAGGGTTTTGAACATCCTGGAGTGGATAAGAGACATAACAAGGAGGCTGTGGATCAGGCCCACTGTCTACATTCAAAATTGTGCTTTATGCATGCATTTTTCAAAAGCTCATGTTCATATGTATGTTTAAGAACTAAATATATTTTCATAATACATGTGTTGCACACTGTAAAACCCCCACACAATCATGGAGAAAGCACACTGGAAATAAAGAGCTTTAAATTTTTGAAACCTTGCCTGTGCCTGAAGCATGCTTTATTGTCAGCAAATTTGTCTGAATCCAGTATCTTTGACACTGCAAATCTTTGATTGTACAGATGCAAGGATTACTTGAGCTCTCTGAACGTGAGTCTTCTTCAAACATTGACTCTGGCTTCAAGTGTTTGAATTTACACCAGTTTTCTACCATAAATCTGTTCAGACTTGCAGGAAAATAATACAGGCAAATATATTTATCCCTAAACTTTCTTATTTGTGGTTGTAGTGAAAAGACTAGTGTGCACAGACATTACAGGAACCTCCCCTCTGGATTTCTGCTATTTTTACTTACACAAGATGGTTTTTAGGATAATTTGAGTGAAGAATTTATAAACCAAACCTCATTATTCACTGTTTTGGATTAAATTTTCAGTAAATACTTTTTTATTTGTTTTAATCCCTCTAATAATGCTAACCTTTGCAATTTTTGAAAAATGCTAACCTTTCTATTTTTTTTATTTTTTTTTTTTAGAGTTCTTTAATAGAAATGATGTCAGTGTATTTAGACACAAATCTTTCACCTAAGTTGGACAGTGCAAAGTAAATGTGAAAATGAACCAGTGAAGATTTAATACCACATTCCCTCAGCACCTCCCATTCCCTGTGTCTGCTGACAGGAATGTTTGTGTAATCCTGTCGTGAAATAAGGTTTTGGGCTTTGAAGTTAAAAACTTTGAAGATGCTGAATAAGAAGTAAAAAAGTCCATTTGCTATGAGGTAATAGATGAGATTAATACTTTGTATGACCAGAGCATCATGACTCAATAAAACCAGCTGTTTGTTTTTTCTACTGTCATTCACACCTCACGTGACTTCACAAAGCTTTATTTGATTAAAAGTAGAGCTTAAAGATTATTTACCAGTCAGATTCTCTTGGCTAGCATTTCCAAAATCAAAGGATGTCATTATTTCATTCTGACATTAGAAGGTTATAATAATTAGGTTTTGTTTTAAAAATAAATTTCAGAACATGTGTCAAAATATAAGAGGATAAATATGAGTAAAAATCACTTTAAAATTACTCTGTAATTAATAAGGCATATGTAAATTTAAAAATTTTATGTCAATTCCAGAAACCAACATAAAAGTCATTTCAAAAGAAAACTCATTGTTTTAGCATACACACATTAAATTTTTTAGTATTTTTTTCATTATCAATAATTTTCACATTACATATTGAAATACCAAGAGTTCATAAAAAATCAAATTCTATGTATAATACTGTTGTTTTCAGTAATTATATTTCCTTCTCTTTCTTTTTTTTTTTTTTGTTTGTTTGTTTTTATTGAAACACCTCCAGACTCTCCTCCTGAAGGGTTTTAAGACACAGCTTTTTTGAGGCCTTGATTTCCCCATGCATGCCCCATTCACTTATTCAAGACAGTAGTTTCCATTCAGTACTACTTAAAACTAACATTTCAAATCTCAACATGTACTCAAGAACTTAGGATTCAGCAGACCAAAAGCCTTCCAACAATATAGTGAATACACACTCAGTTATTTTTGTATTTCCAAGAGTAGGTATGTTCATAGAACAAAATAAAAAGCTCCCACACATACCTGTGAGGAAAAGGAAGGTGATGTAACTATGCAAGCACAGAGCTTGAATTGTAAGAGTTTTCTAAGGTTCTTTTAAAAATTGAATTCCACAGTGTCTTACATAGTGTTGTGTGTTACGCACGTGTCATAAAATACTTAATTTGGTGTCATACACAAAGCGCTATCTTGAGGAACAGGTAGGTTAAGCAGAATCCCTCATTTCCCAGAAAATAAGTATTATTGCTATTATCAACATTTCCTAGAAGTGGGATTTAGTCCTTTTTATACTCAATCCAGATAAAGAGGAACCGCCTTACATTTGTTTTTGCTGAAAGGCTGACATCCACTTTAATTTTTTTATGTAGCACACTCAGTTTAAAATACATTTTCCAATGTGCAAGAAATAATTCAAAATAAAATAAAAATGAGAGCAAAGAATGTATTTGACTCTGGTCTAGTTGTGTGGTACAATTTTGGAAGAATGAAGTTGAAGGTCTTCATCCCTCATTGAAAAATTTTATATGTATTTTCTCCAGTGAGCATTACACATCATACAACCACAATCTGAGAACACGTACTTATAATTCATCCCATATTTGTTAAATATGACTGTCAGTTTCTGTAGGTTTAAACAAGACCCTTAAGAACTAGTAACTCACCCAATGCACAGTCCTTATTCAGGTCCCCTCTGAAAGGCTAATGTCACAGGTAAGGGTCTCATTGAAAACAGAAGAAAAAAGAAACAATAGATAGTCATAGTTTTAGTAATATGGGCAGACCTCAGAATTATGGTGCTTTTTAGAAAATTGTAGCTGTCTGACACAACCATATTCTCTGCTTTCTCAGGAAGCAACTTATGATAAGTATTTAGAGATGGAGTATGAGCTAGAAAAATGAGCTTCTCCTCTGCACCCTGGCCTGACCAAGAACAGCCACCAGGTTGCTCACAAGTACTCTCCAACTTGTTTTTTTGAGATGACAGATTGCTTAGACTTGGACTTGTCTTTTCTAACAAAACCAGCAGTGGCACAACATTTTCCCATCAAATGACATCAACTCTGTAAATAATTATCTTTTCCAGTGGTGTATATATCCCTTCACCATCTATGTTACAGCCATAAACAAAGATGATTTTAACACCTCTATCTCTTTAGCAAGTGAAATTAGCTGAAATTCAGTGGTAGTTGAGTTCTTCCTTACAACCCTGTACAGATCTGCCTCTCCAAGCCAGCTCTGGGTAAAAGACACTGCATATTCAGACAAATTCCTTATGTCAAAAATATTAGATATTAAGCTGACCTATTATGATAACAGAATGGAGGACTTAAAAAGCAGTAGTGGTCAAAGGCAGCTTAAAAAAAGAAGCCAGAGAAGATTTAGACTTCTGGCTATACATTATCAATAAAACTAGTTTGGGACTCATGATGCCTTTAGCTGAATCAGTGAAGCCGATCCTCTGTCTCACTGTAATAAATGGAAGCCTGGAAGTCCTCAGCTGTGTTTTCAGTCAATGACATTCCATTTCATATTGGTCAATATTTAACTTTTAATGATTTTCTGACTAGACATGCGCTTGCTGAGTCACAATTTGGATAAATGCTGAAGAAACCTCTAGGAGAAACAGTATAAGGCCACTGAGATAATCTTTGCCCTTTGGTTCCCTGTCTTAAAAACGAGATTCACTTAATAAATTATAAAAAGAATTTAATATAAATAAAAGACAATTAGGAGACATAAGAAATAAAGCAAAGGGTTAAAACAGCCGGGTGCCTTGGCACGCTGCCAAGAGCACATCTGGTATCCTAGGGATCTCCTTTTTATCCCCTCCTTGCTTGAGGGGTTAATGCATATTCAAGCATGTCCCCTCCCTGGTTCCGCCTTCTTGGATCATGCTTTTCACAGTTTTATTTTCTGCTGGTCAGCATATATTTTTTTGCTGGTCATCATTATTCTTGCTGGTCAGCATTTTTCTGGAGTTTGGTTTCCTTTCTTTTTGCAAATGGTCAGGGCAGATAACAGTCCGGGGCCATCATCCTTCCCCTGAGGACAGATGGGTTTCATATCTTCCGCTGATAACAGTTTGGCCTCTATTGTTCTCTTGATAAGAGTTTGGGCCCCACTGTCCTTGCCCTCTGGGGTTTCCTTGCCTTGTACCTAGGAAATTCTTTTAAGCTTAAGACTTGTTAGCAAGAAAAAAGTACATACATAGCTAAAAAGTATTTAACATATAATATTCATCTGCGAAAGCCAATATCACAATACAAATTTATAACACCTGTAACCCCTCCCCAACATCTGATTCTCTGTAGTGTTTGTGATTTGTAGCCCAGCAATAGTCAAGTCTTCATTTGCTTCATGCATATGCATTAAATTAAGCCATTTCTCTCCCACCCATATGGTGGTCTGATATGCACAGATGTTATTACAGAGTTGTGTGCCACATAAAATCCCAGCTGTAATATTAAAAAAAGGAAAAAGAAAAAAGAAAAAAGAAAAAAGAAAAAAGAAAAAAGAAAAAAGAAAAAAGAAAAAAGAAAAAAGAAAAAAGAAAAAAGAAAAAAAAAGAAAAAAGAAAAAAGCTCTTTTACTTCTCTTTTTCCTTTCAAAAAGGCAAAACAATAGAAAGTAAGCCCATAAGGAGCTGAATAAACATAAGCAGACCCATGCAACATCTGACATCAACACAGATAAGGAAGAGAATGTGGAAGACCAAGGAAAAGAAGGATTAGTAGTAAATTACTTTAGACAGTAACAATAATTAAAAAATGCTAATCTTTATAAAGTAGCAGTTAACAGAATACTTTTGACAGTCCTCTAAAACACAAAAAAGCTCTTATTTGCTAGGGTTTCTCAAAATTCTGTGTTGCATCCTCATGCTCCCAGAACATTCACAGTAAGTCTGAAACCATAGCCCCTAAGCCTGAGTTCATGTCAGAAGAAGTTATTTTTTTTCTTCAATACTGATTTCAATTTTGCTACATGGATATTTTAATCAAATCTTGCAAATCACTGCCATTAATTCCTGATAGCCTGAAGAATCACACAGCATCCATCTTAGATTCTCAAAATTTACTTTAGTCATCCACACAATTTGGTGCCTTAGTGCCAGTAGTTCTGGTAGCCTTTTTGTTTGTTTGCTTGCTTGTTTTCTTTGTTTGCCTGTTTGGTGTTTTCTGTTTTCTTTAGAGACCTAAATTTAAAAGTATTCCTTGCTTTGTAATTGAAATTATAATTATTGGTTGATTATAACTTCAATTGACATGTGGCTCCTGGACATCAAGCTCGTAAAAGCAGAGTACCTACACCTCAGGTGTGCATGTGAGTATAGGTGTTCTTTTTCAGTGACTTATGCAATAGCAGCTTTTACAGACCAGCACAAATACACTCATGGCTAGATCACTCACTGTTGTGAATGAGTGTTTTAGGGTCACTCCTTAAGAATCATTGGCATAATAATCATCAAAAGCAGGTTTAAGATAAAAGTGAATGCCTGACAAAGATCATTGGCAAGGTTCAACCTGATAATTAAAGCACACAGAGAAAAATCAGACTAAAATCTAAAATCAACTAACCTAAACCCCAAATCACCAAAAATTATCTATGGGGAGGGTTCAGTGGGGGGGAGGGTGAGTAAAGTATAGGAAAGGGTAAGGATAAAAAGAATGAAGGGACGCCACCTGTTCAGTCATAAGGTGGAAATCCCCCCCCCTCCCCTGCCAAACATAGCCCCAGACTTAACCAACAGTTTAGGCCTAAAAGTATAACAGCACTTAAGCTTAACAACACTGAATCAATAGCTTAAGTTAAATAATAACACATTCTAGGAATTTCCTGTAAGCACAAGAGTAACTCATTTATAGGCCTTCTTAAGAATATAATGTGCTTAAGAATTTCAGAGCGCAACACTCACAGCACGTTTACTATAGCAGACTCTCACTTGCACACACACAGATCTAAAGAGCACATACAAGGTATATTCCTGTGAAAAATTCTCATTAGGCTAAGTGGAAGACTCATGTTGGATGGCTTTGCACCTTCCCAGTGAGCAGAGAGCTGAGCCTTGGAGAGTGTGGGGATATCAGCTACTGCGTCCCAAGAGAGCTCAAAGCATCCACTTAGGACCACTGCTTACAGGATCTCATGGCTTTAACCATCATAACCTTCCATCATGCCTGGAATGTGGGTTGGAAACCGTCTCTGAGTGACTGATAACAAAAATATTCCCCTTGTGCTGTTATTCAGGAAAGGAAACTAAGTTTCCATGGCTTTTGGTTAAAACTCAGGAGCTTGTTAGACAGCATAAATTCCTGTGGGCAGGCAGTGTTTCTGATAAGCTCAGGAGAGGCTGACCCCAGGTGTTGTACATCAAATTCAAGGCCTAATGAGCATTTCTGGGATCACAGTGCTGACAAGGTGTGGGAAAGGGAAGATTCACCCCCACACCCTCTTATACTACAGTCCCAGAAAAGGGAGTGGAGATGGGCCTAGTTGTGTGTGCACCTCTGTATGTGTGTATCTGTGCATGCACCTGTGTGTGAGAGTCAAGGAGCTCTTTGGGATTTGGGTATTTATTAACATCATGTAAGCAGCCAGAATGGAAAGTTCCTTTCATGATTCTTTATTCTGTAACTCATATTGATCCTAAAGTCATAGCTCACTGTTTGCTAGCTAATTGCACGTCATTAGTAAATCAATAAAACCACTTTGATCCTGGTTTGCTTTAATTATATAGAATGAGCAGCTTTTCCCTGTGATAACTGAGCTACAGTATCTTAAACTCACATACCTGAAGATCAGTTAAGAAGTCTTAAACAAAGATAAAGAGGAAATTGAAACTGAGGCAAAAAGTTCAGACTAAGTATTTTGGAGACCTACATCATTGGTCTCTAAATAGATGTTCTTTTTCCTAGATATTTCACTGCCTGTTACTGGAGTACAATGTTCATATTGTAAAGTCATAGAAGCCAACAATATAAACCAGAAGTTTACTCTATGATTTTGGAATAAAGATAAAATTTTTGAATTACTAAAGGAAGAAGTATGGGGTCCTGATCTTGAATCTGCTATCCTTACTATGAAAATGAAAGACCAAAAAAATGAAACCATACCACAAAAACCTAAACAGAATGAATAAACCTTGCAACTAATGTTTCCTAAGTTCAGGATTCTTAAACATCATAGCACTGTAGGAAATTAGATTTCTGAAACAAAGAATACATAAAACAAGCGGTGGCAAAGCAAAGTTAGGAGTTTGAAGCTGCAAAAGTTCCAATCATATTTCACTTAATTTTGCACCCCCAGGACAAATATGAACTGTTTCAGTTGAAGCTATGCTAAGAAAACTGAATGGCAAAAAAGTAATGCTGCAATTTTACCCTATTTTTCCCCTGAATAACTGCCTTTCAATTTATGATCCCTTAACCACAGGGTAAAATAACCTTTCCTCATGACAAATTGCTAAAATTTCTAGGATAACAGCACATGTTAATATGAAGATAATTTTTTAAACTATTCATCATTTCCTTTATGGATTTAGATGATATACGGCTGCAGTACCGTGTGAGTTCTACTGAATTGTAATCATTTGAGCATTGTTCAGCTACAACTTAAGACGTGCACAGTTTCTTAGTTACAATTATGTAGTGTTTGTATAGAGAGAAAGCAGTTCATATATTTTGTGTACCAAAATATATGTAACCAAGAGGACATTTGCTCCAGGGATACCGTAACATAAGGTATTTTAATAAGTCAATTAAATCAGTTTGCAACCCTCAGATACAAAAATCTTTGTTTTTTTCACTATCATAAACACACTCTT